>NC_060213.1:300000-600000 GCF_021130785.1 Homalodisca vitripennis
GTTTAGCGATGCTGCCTACAATAGTGGGTTTAGTGCCGCTGTCTACAATAGTGGGTTTAGCGCCGCTGTCCACAATAGTGGGTTTAGCGCCGCTGTCCACAATAGTGGGTTTAGCGCCGCTGTCCACAATAGTGGGTTTAGCGCCGCTGTCCACAATAGTGGGTTTAGCGCCGCTGTCCACAATAGTGGGTTTAGCGCCGCTGTCCACAATAGTGGGTTTAGCGCCGCTGTCCACAATAGTGGGTTTAGCGATTCTGTCAACAATAGTGGGTTTAGCGCCGCTGTCCACAATAGTGGGTTTAGCACCGCTGTCCACAATAGTGGGTTTAGCGCCGCTGTCCACAATAGTGGGTTTAGCGCCGCTGTCCACAATAGTGGGTTCAGCGCCGCTGTCCACAATAGTGGGTTTAGCGCCGCTGTCCACAATAGTGGGTTTAGCGCCGCTGTCCACAATAGTGGGTTTAGCACCGCTGTCCACAATAGTGGGTAATACCTACCGAATACGTCCACTTTGACGTCTTGTCATGATTATTTAACGAATCATCTTTTTACTTTCAATAGTAAATGATCGGTTCATAAAATTACAGTATATTATTAAATATTTTACTGACAACAGTATAATTTATATACTAGGCTGTCTATGTTGTGTCGAATTTTTTACTTTTTTTGTGACCGCAATTATGGTATTATTTTTACTAAAATTAATTATGTAATTTGGTATTAAAAAGTTCAGTTCAGGGACACAAGTACACGTTGAAAGCACTGTGTTATAACTTAGAGACTAAGTTTCTGAAAATTAAGAAGCTTGTTAATTTTATTGTTTAATTTTATAGTGTATTAAAACTTTTTAAGGAAAAACGATCCCTTTTTAAGTTTATTCTGCCTGTCTTTTATGGCCTGAGCGAGAAACTTGTCAAACAGAATAAGGAGGAGATTCCACACAGAATAAGGTCAACCTTACTGATAAGAGGTGAAATTATCAGTCAGGATTTGAACCAGTACTATTTGTAACTCAACCCTAAACTCCGTCGTCGTATACTGCTTAAAAGCCGTCTCCCACTAAAGTTAGAGAATTTATTCTATATATTGTATTCCTTCTGTCCGATATAGTTTCCTTATTCATCACTAGACTTAATGCTGTGTATGATATTTATTGTAAAGACTTACTTAACCATAAGTCATCCACGTAAGTTCTAAAGTTTTACTTTTGATTGATAACCTAGCATTATTTAATTAGTACAAAAATACACTGGAATACTAATCACGGGGGTACCGTATTCAAAATATAATTCAAAGAAAATAAAATACTATAAAAAATCAATAACTAAATCATTTTAACTCAATACAAAAGTATCATTTAATACAACTAACGTGTGATATTATTATATAGAGTGACAAAACAATACATTATTTAATATTTTAAAGTGTCAAACTTCTTTAGATCCTACACATTTATTAAAATTTTAATAAAAAAGATCTTTGCGCTTTAAGGTATAAAAGTAAAACAAAACTAATATCTACCACGATATGCAAAGCATAAATATGCAGGGAAAATAAGGATAAACAACTGCAAAAGGTAGAGTAAATAGGGCATACATATATAAAATTATCAATCGGTTTTATCTGTAACTAAAACAAATAAAAGTGAAAAACACAGAGTAACGTTTTTAATGATAAAAATACCTCTTTTAAAAAACCGGCTGACTTACTTCCCGAGTATAAAAGTAACAAAGCTCGGGTCCACAAGAATCCTTTAAAACTTTGACACTTCATTACACGCTGAAAGAGACAAAGCCGAACAACTTCCGGAGATGATCTTGCATCAGTTTTCCGCCTTCCCAGAGACATACTTGTGAACTTGTGTGACATGTTACTTGATACCAACAGCTGTTCACATTTTCCTATATCCTTTTGTGTTTGCACAAAAGACATTTCTATATGCGTTTTTTGTAACAAAAGTATTCATTCCTAATCTTTATTGTCGTCGGGGCTTGAGTGATTTGTTCCAATATATGTGGTTCCAATAAAAGTGCAAACTTGTGTTATAATGCAAGTGCCGTGATTAAATTTAATCTGAATAAGCACATCTAATCCATTACAGTGTATAGGATGCATATTTGTGTAAATACTAGCTAATCACTTGGCTGCTGTGAATTTCTTTTTGTCTTCTACTCGTTATCGAGTGTGGTCAAGTCACTGCATATTGCCTGAAGGACTTATCCTTCTCATGCATTTCTCTTATCGTTGCCCGATTTTATTGTTTTAGGAATCCCAATAGAGGTACAGAACTTAAATTCAGTAATAAAATATTGTAGTTTAATCAAACGTCGTAATAACAATAAGTTGACACTAATTACATCAAGACAATGATTGTACCTTAGAGGTTTTCTTTTGTTTATATTTTTGATAGCGTTTACTAGTTTCGATTGCACAAAATTCCATATTCAATCCTTTATTTGTATCTTCACTACTAGACAAATAAGATACCGATACAACAATTTAGAGGTAAACGAAGTTTAAAATAACTTTGGGAGTGAGAGATGTCTTTGTGACGAGTTGTAATATTTTAATATCGGTGTGTTTAGTTATTTTGTTTAATTCTTACCAAAGGATTACTTCTATCCTCGTAATCCTGGAAATGTGAGAAGGTTTATGTTTTCTACACATATTTTTGAATTTTTCACCAAAGGAAGTTCAGGAAATTAAAAAAAGGTTTGATAAATATGCTGTCATTTAGATTTTGTATTCAATTTGATTTTTTTAGATCCCTAAATATTTTATATGGTCAGGTAAGACATTGTAATGAACAATGTAATACTATATTCAGAACTCTATTTCGAGAACTCGAAGTTATAATACTATTTGTAGAAGAATAGACTCTTTGCATTCATGTTCTTCTCACTATAAAGTATGTTAAAAATAGAGATAAGAATATTTTAGCATAAAATATACTCGAAGTTTACATAGGCCTAGTGTATGGTATATTTGTAGGGTTTGAAGTTGGATTATTAAAATATCATTCAAGTGCGTGTTTTAGTTCGGCCAATGTGTTCAGCGTCTGAATAATAGTTAGTTTGCTGATATGTATAAGTATGAACTTATATAGGTGTGTATTATACGTGTATACAAGTATTTTATACTACTACCAATTTTTCCATGTTTCTGAGCATATATTATGGATAAATTATATTAGTAAAAGTAATGACTACAGATGAGAGGCAATTTAAATAATTTGTAGTTTATTTTACTGGTTTTAAAGGAGTGTGAATTAAACAACAGAACGATTGTAACACAAATATAGCATGACTAAAATTGGCAAAACAAACTGCTTCATCCCTTACCCACAAAGAGCTTAACCATAACCATGGTTGATAGTGATAATAAACCTATAATTACCCATTGTGGTCTATTAGCCATAATGCACCGTACTCAATGACAGATGACGTCATCACACTATACTTGGTGTTTTACCAAATTGTGACGTCTATATTTACAGTCTATAAGAAATACTATGCACGGGTTACAATCTTCCTTTGTATATCCAGACTTTTATAGTTTGAATAATTATAAGAATTATTTTAACTTAAATCTAGTAATAATAAGTAAAGATAACTCTTCTAGTAATCTTTGTTTTAAATACACTTTCAATTATTAAAAGCTCTTTATAATGTATTCCTCCTGGACTGCATAGTATAATTGAAACAATTAAAAGTGCTCTATATATATATATATATATATATATATATATATATATATATATATATATAGATTTTTGATATATATATATTTGTTGAATATGATGTTAAAGTTTCTAACAATTAATTGTTTTTGGTGATATCTTAATGGAACCGATATTTATTAGAATTATATATATATATATATAATACTGTAACTCACCTATTCTTCAAAATTTCAATATAAAAAGGTACTCTATACAACCTGTTGCCATATATATATATATATATATATATATATATATATATATATATATATATATATATGGCGACAGGTTGTATAGAGTACCTTTTTATATTGCAATTTTGAAGAAATTAATAGGCAAAATTGCCTATTATAATAGGTGAGTTACAGTATTTCTCCAATGTAATATTTTCTTTACAGAGGAAACAAATTGATTAAGTCAACGTTTGTCTTCTTATATAAATGTTGTTTCTGGGACTCAAAATTTTCTGCATGAATATTGATGCACCTAGTTTTAAATTATTACTTATAATTATCTGATTATTTACATCTTATTTTGCCGCTTTTAGAGAAACTATATATTTAAATAAATGCAAACATAATACCCCTTTAATATTTTATTTAAATACCTAGTAATTATTATACTGACATAAATCTACGTACATTTTTAACCTTTTCTAATCTGTTTTAACCTATAGTTAAGTTATTATAAGTAACTGTTAATACAGGTATTAATGAGTATTAATGGATTATGTAATGTAAGAGCACTTCAGTTTAGTTTGGTTTTAATATCCCTGATTGTGTCTGAAGTGGAATGGGCAATAAAACTACCTAACAAGTCTTAACTGCCTTTATCTGAATCGGTAAAATTCAATATGATGAGATTTAAATATGAATCAAATAAAAGTAACATGCGAGTATCTGTTGAAAAAGAATTAAAACAATGAAACAGTAGAATGCGTATTATGTGAATAGAAACAAAGCAATGAAGAATAATACTCTTGTTATATCAAAGGGGTACAATCCGAACACGCTACATTAAATTAACGCTCTTTAACACGCGTATAAACGGCCAGATTTTAAAACACGCAGTAGGGATTACCCCACGGTCAAAAGGTATTATAACATAAAGGTTAATCGAATAGTAAATAATTTTTTCTGCTATTACACTGTAATGTATGCATCACTATATTTAATATAGTCATTTAAGAAATTAAAAACGACCTAACAAAATAAATAGAAATTCCAACATATTCTCCGTTACAATTAGTAATGCAACATAACGCGTTGGCGGGGATTCCCTCACATATTTAACACTTTCTAAATTCACAACTCTATCATTCAATTTCGCTCTTTAATACTATAACTACAATTTTAACATAATAAAACATTTTCAGAATCGAAAATCATATAATACGATCGAGGCCTATGATAGTTTTTTAAAGGAAATAGGAATATTGTGTATTTGGTACATTATTATTTCTTTGCTCATAGTTAAGAGGATAGGCAGTTAAGCGAATCGCAAGTCGCTGAATAAAATCGAGGAGATTATAATCCTTAGCTGCATGCTTTAGGACTTTTCGAGACTGGTGTTACCTAGATTATATCTTACCTCTCGAATCGGTGGCAGTGTGACTGACAAAATGCCTGAATACAGAATTCTCACTTGTGGTGTACCGCAAGGTTCAATACTGGGACCTCTTTTATTTTTACTTTACGTAATTGACATTTGTACAGTACTTGCATTCACTAGTAATCACATTTACGTAGTCGATTTCAAATTTACGCTCACTGTGAGGTCCATGATCAACATACTACAATACGCAACATTAACTTTGACATTAAAAGGACTTGTAGAAAAGACAACGAAACACAGACGGAAGCTTAACGAAAACAAAACGCAAACGATTATCATCTCTCACTAAGGACTTCATAACTGTATAGATTCAAATAATACGTCCAAAGTTACTGTAAACAACTTGTCTCTTCCGTACTGCGACAAAGTGAAAAAGTTTTGTTTAACTATGATCTCAACTTTTGGATGGCGTGGTGCGTAGAAACCTGTAAGAAGTTGTTTGCTTCAGTACACTCACTCAAGAGGATGTAGAACTTCTTGTCAGAACGTGTAAAACTGTTACTGGTAAAACACCGATTTCTCCTAATTTTTCATATTGTAACTCTATAAAATTAATGATACTATTGTGGATCTGGCTAACAAATTGCAGCGATGCAAAAATAACTGTTTACGTTTAGTATTTGATCTAAGACCTGACAATCATATCATGCAAATTAATATTATAAATTATAATCTAAAACTGAACGGTATGAGATTATTAAAATTCTGAAATTGGTATATTCTTTCTTTCTAGATATCTGGAGAGGCTAAGTATTATGAATATCTAATATCACACAGTTATAACATTTATAAATAAGAACGTACATAATTTTAAGCAGAGTGCAAAATTTCTCTGTTTTTATAAAAATAGTAAAATTTAAATTATCTTCCTATACAACAGTACCAGTACAAAGATGTATGGAATTTATAATTTGTTTTTTTTTTTTGTAGTTTGTATACTATTTATAAATGGTTATAATTTCTTTAAACGCTTCTATTATTATACATTCTTATATATTTTGGTATATTGAATTGTATCTATTATGATTTTAAACATTTATAATTGATCATATTTGATCATTTGTAAATTGATCATTTAATTTTTCACAGAAAATAGTTATAAAGCTTCTTTTTAGCAGTACAAATTTGTATTACTTGTTAAATTTATCTCTAGTTTGGTAACTAAAGTAAAAAAAAATAATATTATTTCCTTTCACTACATTTTTTACTTATTACTGTGGGTTCAACTTATTATACTGTTAAGTGAAGTCATAGTAAGTTACTTGTAACTATTTGCTTGTGTATAGTAAGTTATTTGGTAAACCCAGAGGTCAACAAGAGACACAGACCAGTCACAAATCACGTGTATTGAGAGGCAGCGAGAATCCATTTCGGACGTAATCCAATTTCCCTCTTGAGTACTGCAAGCTTTGATTTAACATTTTCTCCTTTCAATGTGATCATATTGAAATACAGCAGTATTACACAGAAATAAATACATACAGCAATATCAACTGAATGGAACCAAATGATATCTAATGTACATAAAACGAAAGTATGTAAGTACTTAACCTTTTTAAAAAAGATTCAACATATTTATTACCTGTTTCATACACACTTTTGTAAAAAATAAACGTAAATATCAACTGTGTACAATAATATTAAATATGATTTATTTCCTCGTAAACACTGATTGATGTCTCTCCACAAGTATGTATACAGGATTATGAACTTGGCCGTTAGTATCGATGATTTAGACATCAAATCTGGCAAGTATTATTTCTCATTAAAATTTGGAAGACTAACAGACTTGCAGTATTGTATTACCAGCCCTACTTCTTGCTGTTTATTTAAAAACTTTTGTTTACATATTAAATAAAAAATGGTCCATGTCAACTTGGAGTATAGGGAATGAAAATTACCCAACAATGTTTCAGAATAAATATATACATATATATATATATATATATATATATATATATATATATATATATATATATATATATATATACTAGAACAATTAATATTATTGAATGTTTACGAAGCGGAAAAGATACGTTCGTCAAACGATTTACCAAAAACTCTGATTATTTTCAAATTAAAATATATCTTCCCAACTTATTTTTAGTTTGTACGATATAGAGAATAAAACTAAAAAATTAAACATGCACTAAAACATATTTAATGCCTAATTGAAAAGAAATGTTTCTTTTACTATAACATTAAAAAATTTAGAAAAGTTACAGTAAAAGAGTTATAAATACATACCCTTTAAGAATAACTCATGATTTCAAATGAGGCCGTCATCTCTAAATATCAAACTGAAGATGAATTACTGGTTTATATATTTTATTTACACAACCGTGATAAGACAAAAAGCATTATTGATGGCATTTTAATGTAAAATATAGAAATCTATAATCTTGAAAGTTTGCTAAAAAATTTAAAATGTAAGAATTTGAACTTGAACCATTTACAATAATCCGAATATTTCTAAACATTTGAACTTAAAACGGCTCGGTTGAGTACTTTCATAATTTTAAACAACCACGTCTTGAAAATGTAGCGATCTTGATGTTATCGATAAAATAGAAGGAATTTAGACACTGGATTTTAGATTTTAGGATTTTAGACGGCATTTTATATAGAATAAATACTTGTAATAAAGCGGTTGTGCTCGCTTACGCCTTGACGGATTTTGTTGAAGCGAGCACAGTTAGAATCGCAATGACACTTTCCAAATAGTTGGTTTCTAGTAAATGTTTAATAATTATACTGCTCTTCCTATTATTTGACTGTTACAATTTTCAACAGACCCCATTTTGTGTAATATTATAGAAAACAACACAATTATGTTATTATTTTCGTCTTAGCTATTCAAACCTATGAGGCAAATTTGGTTTCTTTAGCTTTACTAGTTTTTGAGATAATAATTTGTTGATAAATAAATACAAAATGGCGGTTAGCTGCAAAGCGTAGAGGATTGGACAAAAAGTTATTCTTCAATATTAGCATAGAAGTACACATACTATCTGGCAATGCATAACCAGCTCAACCTCATTTTTTTACTCTGTATATATATATAATTTATCGAGAATCAAGGAAAAATTAATTACGGAGCCTAGAATATAATTTAATCGTTCCAGAAGTGCTCATACAGATAAAAACTCAACGAAAATTGCCTGTGAAACCGCGGGTAACTGCTAGTTAATTTATAAAAAAGCTGTATACAATCTTATTATATTTTAACATGGGACGTAGGAGTCTAATGAAATAAGCTATGGTTTTGAAAATGAGTCATGTAACTGCAGTGAAGCTAGTTATGCGATACGTGGTGAAGTGTACTTCTACGAACTGGACTAACATGTTTGTATAATATCATAAAGCTGCTTTGTACATATGATGCGTAGTAATGAAATCAGAATATCTTAAATAACATATCTTGAACGAAGAATAAAGTCTGGAAACGATATAAAACAACAGTTATAGTACAACAAAAGCGATATAAACACAGATGTCGAGCGTTCTCAGCCCTTTGAAAACCTTAATATACTACAAAGATACATTAGTCGTTGGCTTTGCTGCAAATACAGTTATGTGAGTCCTTTAGGTGAAAGCTAGATTAAACCTTTGAAGTGACACATCTTTCCCAACTATTAACAGTGATTACACAGCTTTAACCGAAAACCCGGAATGTGTAATCATTGTAATTACAGAAGCTTGTCTGTAGCACGCTCTGGAACAGCTGTAGTAAGTAAGGTGGATGTAATTAGTAGTAGCTTTGAAATACTGATTATACCAATTATACGTACACTCATGTACCTAATTAGTTCCAGACAATGACTGCTTTGGAAATATTAACACATTGATTAAATGTTAATCACAAAAGGGAAATCTTTCAGGTTGGATAGGGAAGGTGTTGTTGATATGTTGAAAATGTTGTTATAAACAAATCTCAGTTAAAGCGATAGTTCCACATCCTATACTGGAATTTGTATGAGAAAATAATATACTTTTGCTAGTTTAAAAAACTTGACCACCACTAAAACTAGCGTGACTTATTTTCAATAAATTTGTTTCCTAAAGGAACTTTCTCCATTGACTTAAAGATTTCTTAAAAGCAACACCTTTTCAAAGTTGTTTACGTCACCAAATCTCACTAACATGTTTTATTACTTTAAAAAAATCTACTAAACTTGCTTGCAAAAAAGAAAATTTGAACAAATTATGTAACATTGTAGCAGAATAACACATACGTATTCAAAACCTAAGATACACAATAACAGTGAACACACGCACCCACACACACACACATATAATAAGACAAATTAACAACCTTATAAAGCTATCATAAAAAATGAAATTTGTTTTACGTCTCACGCAATATCATAACCATTTCAATGATTCATTTTCCGAAAAATATGCAAACACATTTATTGGTAACTATTTAATGTTTTCCTACGTCCTAAAGTTCTAAAGTATTTTACTTTGTTATGTTTTTAATAAGTGTTTCTGGTTATTAAAATTTAAAAGTGTGGACTTTTTAATCAAACTACATCTAAAATTATAGCCTATAGATCACAACGTATGACACAGGTTTCGTATTAAAATATTGTAAATGAAATATACAATAATTTTGTATTGTATGTGAAATAAACTGTCAGGAAACTGTTTCATTCCACAATACTTTAGATATCATATTTTTGTTTTCTCACCAAGAGATAAACAGAATATTGGATTGTTTTTGTATTACCGTGCAAGGAATGTTACTCTGCAATCCAGATAAGGATTTTATTCCTAAATACTTGCGATGCTTTTCTTAATTGTAGTTTGCTACTAACTAGTAGGTGAAATTGAACATTTTTGCATACCAAAACTTCAGAACTGATGTCTTGTCTAGCAGCACGCATGGAAAAGTAGAACATACACAAGATCCTTTGGAAAACAAGGCTACATAAAAACAGAAGGTTATGGACGTTCATAAATAAATCTTTACGTGGTCTTAATACAGAGAGTAAGAAGTGACTGCGATTTTTACGAATCAATGATGGACGATTTAAAATAAGTAAAAAATATGAAAAATATTATCAGCACTAGGTTTTGATTTAAATACATGATATATCTCTTCCTGTTTGAATTACTCTAGCAGCCTAATAAAAGAAAATCATAAAGTACTTTTCCAACTCAATACATATTCTATATATACTAAATATTTATGTGGAATGTTCTTAATGAATAAAATATGTTTTTGCAACCTAAATTTAATATTTGGTGTGTACATTTAATATGAGGAAAAATATTAGATTTAATTAGAGTCTGTATATATATATTGCCTTTAATATTAATTTGTATATAATAGTATTGTATTTCAATATAATCACATGAAAAGAGTATAAATCAAAGCTTTCAGTGCTCAAGAGGGAAATTGGATTACGTCCGAAATAGATTCTCACTGCCTCTCAATACTCGTGATTTGTGACTGGTCTGTGTCTCTTGTTGCTCTCTGGGTTCACCAAATAACAGTTTCAATATAGTGACACTTGTACACGGCTTTGTTTAATTTTTCAAAATTTTCATACATTTATATGATTAGATATAAGTACAAAGTTGATAAATTAAATTGAGCTGTATAATGGTTTTGAGAACTGTAGTGTCGTAGCTCAAACTAGATATATACACTGTCATGCCGCAAATTTAAATAACTTTATTTGCAAAAGTATATACAGCACAAGAATGAGATTAATATAGGAATAAAGAGTGCTTTTAAACAGTTTTTGTATGTGAACTCACATGAGCACCATGAATCGGCCTGCAGACGTCCTCGCAATCTTTGATCTCCTCTTGTACTTTGAACAGGACGTCTTGAGTAACTAATTAAATCGCAGCTCAGATTGTTTCCCTAAGTGTTCAATATGCGAACGTTAATATAATTGATATGAATTTCCAGAAAAGTTAAAGGTAATCTTATTAATAAAAAAATTCGGTTTATAAAATTTCAATCCGGTCCATCCTATATTAAAATCATAAACTTGTTTTATAATTTTATTGTCATTAGATTTTAGAGCATGCAATATTTGAGCTTTATGACTGTTAAATTTAAATACTCTTTGAAACTTTAGATGTAGAGACTTAACTTAATTCACGAACAGGTTTCCACAGAGACTGTTTCGACTTATTATAAAAACTGTTTTTAATGTTCACGACGGTTTCACCTCTTAAATTTTACCCTAACTGTATGTGTTTTGCCCAATAAGCAGCCTATTTTCTTAAATTTTACAATTTATCGATACATGCTCCGTCCGTTGTAGGGGTTTTCATGAAACATTCGATGATCCTCACTATATAACGAAATCACAAAAATTAAACTTTTATATTCACAAAATACAATTGATTTTTATTTGAAACATCAATTTTAACTGCTTTTAAAAAAACTAATCACATTTTACTGTCAGGTTTGATTTTTCCTTTCGTTGGAAATAATTTAAATACAAATGTTTATAAAGATCATACGGTCTGTAAATCAAAACATGCACTGTCTTCTCCCATCACAACAGTCGTATGAAACACAAGCAATAGCACAATGTAATCCGGATTCCAAAGACTTTACAGGAATCAGTACTATTTTTTAGGAATGATTAAGGTTGTCAATAGTTATCAAAGTATTTTCGTAACATGGTCTAACGAGACAATTAGAGGAATTTGAAATTTTCATGGCTTGACAAATCGATTGATTCATTAGAACTTGATCTCTCGCCCTCAGGTAGCGTTGGTGTCTCGTGGATTCACATGCTGTGCAATACATGATTTCTGGAAGATTTACATTGGATAAACATATTTTTCTATCGGTTTCCATTGTGGTTCTGACGTTAAAAGTAATAATGGAGAAAAAAACATTAAATGATTATTTTATTTTTAATTAAACTTTTAAGCATTTCTTATTAATTATATTGATACTATTTTCACCTAATTAATTCGCGTTTGTGTAGAAAAAACTGTTCTTTGTACATCAATAAACTATATTTATATAGTTACTTTATTGTAGAAATAAATTTATATTTACCATTTGCACTGTTATTTAGTCTTACTTCATACATATTTTCGCAACCCAGTTACTTCTTACTGGTTAGTATAAGTTACATCCGATGTTCTTGGAACTAAATTCTTGGCGGATTGATAACCTAATTAGCACGCGTATTATTTATTTCTTTTACACTTCAAAATTATGAAGTTTGCTCAGAAATCAGAAATATGAAAGTAAATAACAAAATTATCGGGTGGTTGTGGCCGGGTATTTTTCTCGTACCTATACAAAATTGGGTGGGCTTGAATCCCTTAGCCGAATAATATAATCTTACCTGCCTTGGTCTTTCCTATTTTGTCCTAGTGTTCCAAGTAGGAGACATAAAAAAACGGGATATATTTTTTGTTGAACAATATTGATTTAACTCCTTTACATTATGAGGAGGCAGTGTCAAATACATTCAAATATAGTGTGTCATGTCGCACTTGCAATTGTTTATGGCTATTCTATTATTGATCGCAGGTTTAATAAAGATGTAGATTACTGCGACTGAGTGTTATTATCATTAGGTGAGTTATCAATTACTGTCGCAGAGTAATGTGAAGCGCACATATGTGATTATAGCACTTAGTTGAGTTTTTGTTAATATAATAGGCCTACAGACGTCCAACTGTACTTGTGAACTATTTGTCTATCATTTTTTATAGAATTTATATATTTCGATATCAAAAATATAAAAAAGGTAATAAATCAAAGCATGGTGGCCTCAGCAAGGAAATTGAAGTAGGTCTGAAATGGACTGTCTCCTGTTCTTTGCTGTCACGTGATTTGTGACTATGTATCGTGTAGCTATCGGACTTTTGCCATTCTATAGTAATGTTTACTGTTGGAATTTGTATACATCGTTTTCAAAAATATATGAATTGCCATTTATACAATTTAATGTAAATAAAAGTCGTTTGACAGGTATTTGGTCTTCCGATCATATGTTAGTTTGCTTATTTAAAAACGCATATTTGACAGATACGGCCAAATACAAAATAATTGAATCGGAAAAAGTAAGCGCTCTGTGGTGTAATGGTAGCACATTCACCCGGCAAGTGAGAGGATCCGTGTTCGACTCCCGGCGGAGCAAGTACTTTTTGCGATTCAATGTTTATTGCAAATATATATATATATTTATATATATATATATATATTTAATGCTATTGCCTAAACTACAGGTGACGTGTAAACAAGAATTGTAGGTGCGAAAATCAAGGCATATTTAAATTAATCCCAAGCTTACAATTGTTAATACAGTCACTGCATATGGCCAAACTTCTTTGAATATGCTATGACCTTTAATGAATCAAATTAATTTTAGTTTATTTTGGTATTCATTTTTTTATCTAAACTGTAGTTTAGGAGGTTTCAGCTCTAATAAATAATGTTAAAGACTGTTTAAAGAAAAATAAACAATTATTTGGAATATTTAAACCTGTCTATCGTGTGTTGTGTGGTATAGAAGTTTAATACTTCGAGAAAGAAAACGATGAAATTAATTTTACATACTTTTATAAAGGTAGAATTTTTAGCTGAAAACATAAACTTTATATATGATTCGGAATATATAGATCCCTCTACAAGATCTTCTCACAAAATTTGTTATTTAAAGACTGATCAGAAAAATCCAGAGAGTATTTTCAACCAAAAAAGGGGACGTAAGTAGGGGAAGTCAGGACGAAAGAATTAGGATGACAGTGAGATGGTTGATGAAAACAGACGTAGAACAATAGCATAAAACGTGTCCTTAGATTCAAATGTGTCTGTCTGTTCTACTGCAGGTACTCCTACTGGTTGAGCCTCATGGAAATTAAAATAAAACCTTACGTTGCGCAGTACTTCATAAAACACCCTCAAATTTAATACATCTAATTTTTATAATAAGCTGTATATTTTTGTAAACTAATATTCTATAAAAATAAAACACTTAGATATTTTACGCCCTGATAGTCAGTAATAACAAGGGATATATACATTTTGACATAATTCATTACAATAAGAAAGCAAAACAACCGTTTACCTATTGTTATTGTGTTGTGACAGAAAGACTTCTAAGTAAGTTTGGATTCTGGTGAAAGGTTTACTTAAGAGTGGTTGTTCGCCAACAGAAAGTAACATTTTAAAATGTTAAACTGATGAACCAAACCATGCCATGTCTCCTAGACTAAATCTTCCAAATATGTTAAATTAAAAAAAAAGATTGACGCATATCTCTTACATTTATTACTTCTTATAAAATGTAATCTGCAGTTACAGAACAATTACAGTATCACAACACTGTCCCGCCAGGGAAAACAGGTAGTTTATTTCAATCTGGCGACAAGATGGAATTGAGATAAATCACTGTGTGGTGGTCGGTAAACAGTTTTAAATTAAAGGCTCCTCCGCTCCTCATTACACACTCATTACTGTTGTTTGTTCTAGAAGAAACAAAATGTAAATTTTAATATAACCTGACCGCCATATTAACTCTTTGGCGTCTTTTTTTACACAGGCATATTATATTGATTTAGTGTTATTATGTTTAAACTAAATGTAAAATTTTATTATTGTGATCATCATTTAATAATAATTGCTTTACTAAAAAATAAATTAATAAATATATTAAAATAATAAATGTATAAATGCGAAAGGTAATATTGATCTCGAACAAGTATTTCTATATCCCGTCGAGTTCCCCCCCCCTAACAACTACAGTTGCTTTAAGTCAGAAATTATGAAGTATCTTAACATGAGAAAGCAATATTATAGTGATGTTTCAAAAGAAATTTAAACTGGCCACCTTGCATAAGTGAGTTGCTGAAAACTACCAGAACATTGTACGGTATCGTACAGGTAAATATTCTATCTTGAGATGTATTATATTTTAATGCAGTACATTTTAAATAGTGTATTAGTGTTAAATAGGGAACTCTTCAATTAATGTATGAAAATGCAATACTACGATTTAAGCATGTTTATGTGCAGAATTTTTAGTTAAGGTGTTAAATATATCCCTGTGCAATCATTAATAGGGATAATTACACTATCATAAAGGAAAATATCACAGACTCTATTGAAACTTTCGGTACTTTCTGTGAGAATTAAATTCGTTTCATGTGGGTTATATAGTTATAATATTTCCAAAATAGTTGGTTTCTAGTAAATGTTTAATAATTATACTGCTTTTCCTATTATTTGACTGTTACAATTTTCAACAGACCCCATTTTGTGAATATTATAGAAAACAACACAATTGTGTTATTATTTTCGTCTTAGCTATTCAAACCTATGTGGCAAATTAGGTTTATTTAGCTTTACTAGTTTTTTAAATGATGATTTGTTCATAATAAATACAAAATGGCGGTTAGCTGCAAAGCGTAGAGGATTGGAAAACAAGTTATTCTTCATTATTAGCATAGAAGTACACATAATATCTGGCAATGCATAACCAGCTCAACCTCTTTGTTTTACTCTGTGTATATATATATATATAGAATTTATCGAGAATCAAGGAAAATTAATTACGGAGCCTATAATATAATTTAATCGTTCCAGAAGTGCTCATACAGATAAAAACTCAATGAAATTGCCTGTGAAACAGCGGATAACTGCTAGTTAATTTATAAAAAAAGCTGCATACAATCTTATTATACTTTAACATGGGACGTAAGAGTCTAATGAAATAAGCTATGGTTTGAAAATGTGTTTTGTAACTGCAGCGAAGCTAGTTATGCGATATGTGGTGAAGTGTACTTCTACGAACTGGACTAACATGTTTGTATAATATCATAAAGCTGCTTTGTACATATGATGCGTATTAATGAAATCAGAATATCTTAAATAACATATCTTGAACGAAGAATAAAGTCTGGAAACGATATAAAACAACAGTTATAGTACACAAAAAGCGATATAAACACAGATGTCGAGCGTTCTCAGCCCTTTGAAAACCTTAATATACTCGTACTACAAAGATACATCAGTCATTGGCTTTGCTGCAAATACAGTTATGTGAGTCCTTTAGGTGAAAGCTAGATTAACCCTTTGAAGTGACACATCTTTCCCAACTATTAACAGTGATTACACAGCTTTAACCGAACCCCGCAATGTGTAATCATTGTAATTACAGAAGCTTGTCTGTAGCACGCTCTGGAACAGCTGTAGTAAGTAAGGTGGATGTAATTAGTAGTAGCTTTGAAATACTGATTATACCAATTATACGTACACTCATGTACCTAATTAGTTCCAGACAATGACTGCTTTGGAAATATTAACACATTGATTAAATGTTAATCACAAAAGGGAAATCTTTCAGGTTGGATAGGGAAGGTGTTGTTGATATGTTGAAAATGTTGTTATAAACAAATCTCAGTTAAAGCGATAGTTCCACATCCTATACTGGAATTTGTATGAGAAAAATAATATACGTTTGCTAGTACACTTGACCACCACTAAAACTAGCGTGACTTATTTTCAATAAATTTGTTTTCCTAAAGGAACTTTCTCCATTGACTTAAAGATTTCTTAAAAGCAACACCTTTTCAAAGTTGTTTACGTCACCAAATCTCACTAACATGTTTTATTACTTTAAAAAAATCTACTAAACTTGCTTGCAAAAAAGAAAATTTGAACAAATTATGTAACATTGTAGCAGAATAACACATACGTATTCAAAACCTAAGATACACAATAACAGTGAACACACGCACCCACACACACACACATATAATAAGACAAATTAACAACCTTATAAAGCTATCATAAAAAATGAAATTTGTTTTACGTCTCACGCAATATCATAACCATTTCAATGATTCATTTTCCGAAAAATATGCAAACACATTTATTGGTAACTATTTAATGTTTTCCTACGTCCTAAAGTTCTAAAGTATTTTACTTTGTTATGTTTTTAATAAGTGTTTCTGGTTATTAAAATTTAAAAGTGTGGACTTTTTAATCAAACTACATCTAAAATTATAGCTATAGATCACAACGTATGACACAGGTTTCGTATTAAAATATTGTAAATGAAATATACAATAATTTTGTATTGTATGTGAAATAAACTGTCAGGAAACTGTTTCATTCCACAATACTTTAGATATCATATTTTTGTTTTCTCACCAAGAGATAAACAGAATATTGGATTGTTTTTGTATTACCGTGCAAGGAATGTTACTCTGCAATCCAGATAAGGATTTTATTCCTAAATACTTGCGATGCTTTTCTTAATTGTAGTTTGCTACTAACTAGTAGGTGAAATTGAACATTTTTGCATACCAAAACTTCAGAACTGATGTCTTGTCTAGCAGCACGCATGGTAAAGTAGAACACAAGATCCTTTGGAAAACAAGGCTACATAAAAACAGAAGGTTATGGACGTTCATAAATAAATCTTTACGTGGTCTTAATACAGAGAGTAAGAAGTGACTGCGATTTTTACGAATCAATGATGGACGATTTAAAATAAGTAAAAAATATGAAAAATATTATCAGCACTAGGTTTTAATTTAAATACATGATATATCTCTTCCTGTTTGAATTACTCTAGCAGCCTAATAAAAGAAAATCATAAAGTACTTTTCCAACTCAATACATATTCTATATATACTAAATATTTATGTGGAATGTTCTTAATGAATAAAATATGTATTTGCAACCTAAATTTAATTTGGTGTACATTTAATGTGAGGAAAGATATTAGATTTAATTAAAGTCTGTATATATTGCCTTTAATATTAATTTGTATATAATAGTATTGTATTTCAATATAATCACATGAAAAGAGTATAAATCAAAGCTTTCAGTGCTCAAGAGGGAAATTGGATTACGTCCGAAATGGATTCTCGCGGCTCTCAATACTCGTGATTTGTGACTGGTCTGTGTCTCTTGTTGCTCTCTGGGTTCACCAAATAACAGTTTCAATATAGTGACACTTGTACACGGCTTTGTTTAATTTTTCAAAATTTTCATACATTTATATGATTAGATATAAGTACAAAGTTGATAAATTAAATTGAGCTGTATAATGGTTTTGAGAACTGTAGTGTCGTAGCTCAAACTAGATATATACACTGTCATGCCGCAAATTTAAATAACTTTATTTGCAAAAGTATATACAGCACAAGAATGAGATTAATATAGGAATAAAGAGTGCTTTAAACAGTTTTTGTATGTGAACTCACATGAGCACCATGAATCGGCCTGCAGACGTCCTCGCAATCTTTGATCTCCTCTTGTACTTTGAACAGGACGTCTTGAGTAACTAATTCAATCGCAGCTCAGATTTTTTCCCTAAGTGTTCAATATGCGAACGTTATTATAATTGATATGAATTTCCAGAAAAGTTAAAGGTAATCTCATTAATAAAAAAATGCGGTTTATAAAATTTCAATCCGGTCCATCCTATATTAAAATCATAAACTTGTTTTATAATTTTATTGTCATTAGATTTTAGAGCATGCAATATTTGAGCTTTATGACTGTTAAATTTAAATACTCTTTGAAGCTTTAGATGTAGAGACTTAACTCACGAACAGGTTTCCACAGAGACTGTTTCGACTTATTATAAAACTGTTTTTAATGTTCACGACGGTTTCACCTCTTAAATTTTACCCTAACTGTATGTGTTTTGCCCATTAAGCAGCCTATTTTCTTAAATTTTACAATTTATCGATACATGCTCCGTCCGTTGTAGGGGTTTTCATGAAACATTCGATGATCCTCACTATATAACGAAATCACAAAAATTAAACTTTTATATTCACAAAATACAATTGATTTTTATTTGAAACATCAATTTTAACTGCTTTTAAAAAAACTAATCACATTTTACTGTCAGGTTTGATTTTTCCTTTCGTTGGAAATAATTTAAATACAAATGTTTATAAAGATCATACGGTCTGTAAATCAAAACATGCACTGTCTTCTCCCATCACAACAGTCGTATGAAACACAAGCAATAGCACAATGTAATCCGGATTCCAAAGACTTTACAGGAATCAGTACTATTTTTAAGGAATGATTAGGGTTGTCAATAGTTATCAAAGTATTTTCGTAACATGGTCTAACGAGACAATTAGAGGAAATTGAGATTTTCATGGCTTGACAAATCGATTGATTCATTAGAACTTGATCTCTCGCCCTCAGCTAGCGTTGGTGTCTCGTGGATTCACATGCTGTGCAATACATGATTTCTGGAAGATTTACATTGGATAAACATATTTTTCTATCGGTTTCCATTGTGGTTCTGACGCTAAAAGTAATAATGGAGAAAAAAACATGAAATGATTACTTTTATTTTAAATTAAACTTTTAAGCATTTCTTATTAATTATATTGATACTATTTTCACCTAATTAATTCGCGTTTGTGTAGAAAAAACTGTTCTTTGTACATCAATAAACTATATTTATATAGTTACTTTATGGTAGAAATAAATTTATATTTACCATTTGCACCGTTATTTAGTCTTACTTCATACATATTTTCGCAACCCAGTTACTTCTTACTGGTTAGTATAAGTTACATCCGATGTTCTTGGAACTAAATTCTTGGCGGATTGATAACCTAATTGGCACGCGTATTATTTGTTTCTATTACACTTCGAAAGAATGATGTTTGATCACAAATCAGAAATATGAAAGTAAATAATAAAATTATTGGGTGGTTGTGGCCGGGTATTTTTCTCGTACCTATACAAAATTGGGTGGGCTTGAATCCCTTAGCCGAATAATATAATCTTGCCTGCCTTGGTCTTTTCTATTTTTGTCCTAGTGTTCCAAGTAGGAGACATAAAAAAACGGGATATTTTTTGTTGAACAATATTGATTTAATTCCTTTACATTATGAGGAGGCAGTGTCAAATACATTCAAATATAGTGTCATGTCGCACTTGCAATTGTTTATGGCTATTCTATTATTGATCGCAGGTTTAAGAAAAAGATGTAGATTACTGCGACTGAGTGTTATTATCATTAGGTGTCGCAGAGTAATGTGAGGCGCACATATGTGATTATAGCACTTAGGTTAGTTTTTTGTTAATATAATAGGCCTACAGACGTCCAACTGTACTTGTGAACTATTTGTCTATCATTTTTTATAGAATTTATATATTTCGATATCAAAAATATAAAACAAGTAATAAATCAAAGCATGGTGGCTTCAGCAAGGAAATTGAAGTAGGTCTGAAATGGACTGTCTCTTGTACTTTGCTGTCACGTGTAGCTATCGTACTTTTGCCATTCTATAGTAATGTTTACTGTTGGAATTTTTTATACCTCGTTTTCAAAAATATATGATTTCACACCAATAGTATGTGACGCATTTTAAAGTAATTAAAAAGTCACTTCTACGGTAACGTATAGTAGTCTTAAACACAATTATTTTGCTTGTATATAATATGCAATCGTAGAACTGGATTTAGTGCAAATTAGTAGGGAACACTTAAATAAGTTTTAAGAGCTTTCCTCGTTTAGATTAAGGAAAATTATATTTTGTTTGACAAAATTAACAGAACACCTAATGAATTAATTAACAGATTTGCTTACATTTTACAATTGTGTAGCCCGGTAAACATTTTAATAATTTATTTCAGTATATAACTTTTCGTAGTAAAATTAAAGCTATGGAAACTCTAAAAATGTTGTAACGTTTCACTGGCACACGAGCTTAGAAAATTAAAACAAACTTTTTGTGAAGGTTTAAAAATAAAAGTAAATCTTCTGAAATAAATAAAGTTCAAACTAAAATAAAACTTCTCCTTAAAATAATTACAGGAATTAAAAGTAAAATAAAAACTTCTTGATGACTTTTAAATTCAAACTTGTAAAATATTCTTCACTCCCAAAAATGTACAAAGTTCTTACAGCTTGTCTTTTATTCAATTTTCAAAATTCAAACATTCACCTCTAATCTGATCTGGCAATTCTTCACTTTAATTTATCTTCAAGATTCAATTTTCATTTTGTTACTAATTTTCTCTACTTTGTAAAATTATTCTTCAGCGTTAGACACTTAAAAATTATTCAGTGTTAGAGATTTAATAAATAAAAAAATTACTAAAAGCATCTATAACAACCACAAAACTCTTTTAGTATTTTTACATAAAACTTTATATACATGTGCCTCACTGCATCAATAAGTTTTATATTGCACAGATCAAAAGAACAAGTTCCTAAATTCCCATAAAATTTAATTTTTACAATATTTCTTTCCCAAAATTTTTCAAAATAACTTAGAATGAATATTGACTGGACTCCAGTTAAAAAGTTCACTTACCCGCAGGTTCGATGACAATTAGCAAAAAGATTTACTCTAAGCACTATTAACTCTACTAGTTACAATCACTTCCGATTAACTGAGACGGAGGTATGGCACGTCTACCTCACCCCACCCCTCAATTTCGTTATCAAGCACTGCCATCTGCGATGCGCGCCTCGCCGATAGCAGCCTGTTTTGTATAGTCCAGTACTTATCATTAATCTGGGCCTACTCCTTCCACCGGTAATCCAGGTACCCCAGAATTATTATTTAATACAATCGGTACAATGTAATTGTACTTATGAATTCGAAAACAATAAAATATACTACTAATTTATAAAATAGTATCATAAAACAACATAAATAACGATTAAAAAAGCAAAATTATTTCAAAAACCATATCTAGTTATTAAACACATTGGTCTCAAGACATAAATATGAAACATTTTTTTTAAATTCATTACTTCATTAAACATGTGTATTGTCTATAAAATATGCGGAAATTTTTAATAGACAGAGTAAAACCTGTTTCTTACTCTCGGTTCTCAGAGAAGTGAGTATATCTCAATATTTTGTAAAAAGTTTCAGAACGATATATAGTGTAATAAACTGTTATCTGTAAATCTAGTATAGACTGTCTAACAACTAATACAAAATACTGAAAAAATCTTAAAAACAAGTTTGATTATCTGGAAAAGATTAATATTTTGATAAGATCGGAATAATAAAAATTGATGAAGCGTGGAAGACGCAAAACTAAACACGTCTCCTTCACAATCGCTGACAACAGAATAACTTCAATCTACCTCAAAAGAAACATCAGCAGCGCAGGAATACCTCAAACACTCCGCCCTTACTTGTTACTTTACTTCTACCGCTGTTGCTGACGTTGTTACAGCACACGTCGTAGTCTGCTGACTCGGAAATACGTTTTTGTAACATATTTATAGTGATATATGTTATGCTAAATACAAAAAAAAAAGAAAAAAAGTGGAAAACGAGTAGGATGACGGGCTATGATAGTTATTCGAGTTATGTTTTAGGAATATTTTAAAGTTGGAAATAATTATTGCCACAATGAAAAATAAATATACACAAGCATATAAAGTATACAAGGTAACCAAACAAAGGAACGAAAAAGTATGTATTTTTTTACCTATCAAAAATCATATGCTTTACTTGACAAGAATTTTATACATATATTAATGAGAAATGGGAGATATAACCTATATAAGAGTTTATGTCAGTTTAGACCTACTGTAACAGTTCGATATATATATATATATATATATATCGTAAAAAGTGAGGGCTCTGTGGTGTAATGGTAGCACATTCACTCGGCAAGTGAGAGATCCGGGTTCGACTCCCGGCGGAGCAAGTACTTTTTTCCGATTCAATGTTTATTGAAATTAAATAAGGCAATTGCCATTTATACAATTTAATGTAAATAAAAGTCGTTTGACAGGTATTTGGTCTTCCGATCATATGTTAGTTTGCTTATTTAAAAAACGCATATTTGACAGATACGGCCAAATACGAAATAATTGAATCGGAAAAAGTAAGCGCTCTGTGGTGTAATGGTAGCACATTCACCCGGCAAGTGAGAGATCCGGGTTTCGACTCCCGGCGGAGCAAGTACTTTTTGCGATTCAATGTTTATTGCAATTATATATATATATATATATATATATATAAATACACGGAGGAAAACTCCGTTTAGCGCCCGATGGAGGGTTAAATATATATATATATATATATATATATATATATATATATATATATATATTTAACCCTCCATCGGGCGCTAAACGGAGTTTTCCTCCGTGTATTTTTTATTATTAAAAATAGTACTACTTTTCTGATGTTGGCAGTCGTGTCCTGCAGTGGACTTCACGAGCATCTTTCGGGGAAGCGAAACAATAGCCTCCCGCTTATCTTTGTCAAAATCTGTCAGTATGAGGTCTACAACTTCCGTGCGAGACTGGAAGATTCCTCCGTGAGCGCCCGATGTCGTGTTTGTAGTCCTTGGACGAAATCTCCGTGAGCGCCTTATAGTGTTTAGTTTTTATGGAGTAATAATCCGTGTGTGCCTAAATCTCTGACCTGTGATGGTTTCTTTTTAAGTTTTACAATATATTTTATTTGCATTTTGTGAAATGGAGGATGAAGACGAGACACTAACTTGTCAGTACAGTACCCGTGTGCTAGGGAACATTTCAGTACTGTTTATAGAGTGAACATTGTCGTTATAAGAACCAGAAGGAAAATGTTTTTGAAACTTTGTGTAGTATTTAAAAAAAAATTTTAGTAAAGAATAAATTTTTATTTCAGAGTAATAATTGACATTGCATTGTATAATAACTCCAGAATTGAAGTAAGTTGTTTTTGTAAGAAGTTAAAAACTAAGTTAATTTCCATATATTATTACAGTAGGTAAAACATTTTTTACAATTAATTGCATTATTGATTAAAATAAATCATGTTGTTACTATACAATAACATTTTTTTTCAATTTCGAAATTCTTATTTGGAAAATTCATTACATAAGAGAGTAATTTTTATTTAAATTCTAAAAATGAATATATTACATTGTAATTAAATCAGTATAAACATTTAAACAAATAAAAACAGTTTAAACGACTATAATATCCATTATTCACTAACCTGGAGGAAACCTCCGTGAGCGCCTGATGGTGTTTCTAATTTTAAGCGCCCGATGGAGGGATATATATATATATATATATATATATATATATTTAATGCTATTGCCTAAACTACAGATGACGTGTAAACAAGAATTGTAGGTGAGAAAATCAAGGCATATTTAAATTAATCCCAAGCTTACAATTTGTTAATACAGTCACTGCATATGGCCAAACTTCTTTGAATATGCTATGACCTTTAATGAATCAAATTAATTTTAGTTTATTTTGGTATTAATTTTTTTATCTAAACTGTAGTTTAGGAGGTTTCAGCTCTAATAAATAACGTTAAAGACTTTTTAAAGAAAAATAAACAATTATTTGGAATATTTAAATCTGTCTATCGTGTTCTGCAAAGTATAGAAGTTTAGTACTTCAATAAAGAAAATGATTAATTTGACTGTATATACTTTTATAAAGGTATAATTTGTAGCTGAAAACATAGACTTTATATATGTATCGGTTTATATAGATTCCTCTACAAGATCCTCTCGCAAAACTTGTTACTTAAAAACCGATCAGTAAAATCCAGAGAGTATTTTCAAGAAAAAAGGGGACGTTAGTTAGTAGGAGAAGTCAGGACGAAAGAATTAGGAAGGCAGTGAGATGTTTGATGAAAAAGACATAGAACAATAGCATAACACGTGTCCTTAGATTCAAATGTGTCTGTCTGTTCTACTACAGACACTCCTATTGGTTGAGCTTCATGGAAATTAAAATTTAAACCTTACGTTGCGCAGTACTTCATTAAACACAGTTAAATTTTAAACATCTAATTTTTCCAATAAGCTGTATATTTTTGTAACTAATATTCTATAAAAATAAAAACACTTAGATATTTTACGCCCTGATAGTCAGTAATAACAAGGGATATATACATTTTGACATAATTCATTACAATAAGAAAGCAAAACAACCGTTTTACCTATTGTTATAGTGTTGTGACAGAAAGACTTCTATGTAAGTTTGGATTCTGATGAGTGGTTGTTCGCCAACAGAAAGTAAAATTTCTAACTGTGAAACTGATGAACCAAACCATGCCGTGTTTCTTTCTCCTAAATAAATCTTCCAAATATGTTAAATTAAAAAAAGATTGACGCATATCTCTTACATTTATTACATCTTATCAAATTTAATCTGCAGTTATAGTACAATTAAAGTATCACAACACTGTCCTGTCAGGGAAAACAGGTAGTTTGTTTCTATCCGGTGACAAGATGGAATTGAGATAAATCACTGTGTCGTGGTCGGTAAACAGTTTTAAATTAAAGGCTCCTCCGCTCCTCAGTACACAATCATTACTGTTGTTTGTTCTAGAAGAAACAAAATGTAAATTTTAATGTAACCTGACTGCCATATTAACTCTTTGGCGTCTTTTTGTACACAGGGATATTATATTGATTTAGTGTTATTATGTTTAGACTGAATTTAAAAATTTTATTATTGTGGTCATCATTTAATAATAATTGCTTTACAAAAAAATAAATTCATAAATATATTAAAATAATAAATGTATAAATGCGAAACTTAATATTGATCTCGTACAAGTATTTCTATATCCCGTCGAGTTCCCCCCCCCCCTAACAACTACAGTTGTTTTAAGTCAGACATTATGAAGTATCTTAACATGAGAAAGCAATATTATAGTGATGTTTCAAAAGAAATTTAAACTGGCCACCTTGCATAAGTGAGTTGCTGAAAACTAACAGAACATTAGACATGTGCTTGATCATCATGATGCTTGACGTCTCGTCAACAGACTAATCTACTTTAGTACTTTGAGTAATGCTTTAACTCAGTAACGTCACTCCAATTACAGAGATTTGTAATATATACCAGAAGCATATTACAATTCTAAACTAGTAATAGCCAATTCGTGATATATTTTATTCCTATACAACCAATACGATTTATCTAGCTGTTATTCTAATGATATTTTTCTACAGTATCGTAAATTAAATAGTATCTATTGCAACAATATAATCTTAACTTATTAACTCATAAGTTCTCATATCCAATATTGGGGCATTATAGAACTTTAGAAAGTTGCGGGCTTGTTCTAGAGTCATCTGAGTCTTTGTTATATACAAGTATGAGTTAAAGACAAAGAAGTTTGCTAACGTGATTTATAAATGATTTTGAAAATTGAAATTCAAACTGTGTTTCGCTCAAAAATATATTAGTATACATGTATCGTAGTATAGAATGACTGCCCCTTTCTCTGTATTGAAATATATATCTTTTTTTAACTTTTATTAAGTTTCTGTGTAAAAATCACCTTTCCTGATCTCCTTGACTGCGCGAGAACCTCTAGCGCACTTGCAGTTTTATAGGACAGATATTATCACTCAGCTATGTAGAAGGTGGTGAAATACTGAAAACCAATGTTCAAGACTTTGTAATGTTTATGTGGTTTCAAAATATTTTTTTGTTTAGAATTATTATCAGTATAATTATAGAACAATATTTATTATTTTGTTATAACGCCATTTTATGACAATTTTGGCAATTACTTATTTGTATTCAAATTAAATCGGGAAGAAAAACAATAGCAATATCGACATACTCATTTGAATAATTTTAGAATTTGGAAAGTTTTAATTGTTCATTGCAGTTTTAGATTTTTAAGTAGACGGTTATTTCATATCACATTTAATAGAGCTGCCATCTACTGCAAATAAAAACTTTTGTTAATTGGCTACATAATAATATATCCAAACGTTTTTTATACCAAAGGTTTGGGTAACACTTGACTGTAGGACTTTAATAAAATGATATTAGTAACAATCTACGTGAAATTACTTAATTATGTTCTTTTAGTCATATCCTCTCACCTCAATATTATGAGTGTATAACCCATATTAAACGAATTCAATTCTCACAGAAAGTACTAAAAGTTTCAATAGAGTTTGTGATATTTTCATTTATGACAGAGTAATTATGCCTATTAGCGATTTCACAGGTATATAGTTAACACCTCAACTAAAAATTCTGTAAATAAATATGCTTAAATCTTAGTGTTGTATTTTCATAAATTAATTGAAGAATTTATTTAACACTAATAAAAATATTTACAATATATTGAATTAAAATAAAATAAATCTCAAGATAGAATATTAATGATCACATACAATGGGACAGTTTAATTATCAAAGTTTGCCTGTATAATAAGCTATTCATAAATTTATGAATTTTGAGACCTCGTGACTAAATAAGTATAATGATTGTATGCTGTTCCGTCTTTCACAAACAAAATAGAATATTCTCTACTTACCAACAATCCAATCCTAGATATACGCATTCCGAGTCCACATACTAATGGTATGTATAACATTCCCACCTAAAAAAATAAATTTCAACATCACAACAAGCGATCGAGAAAACAAAGCAGCTGATCTGGATTGTGGGATTGCGTCACGTCCAGAAAGAATTTCCTCGGTTTCACAGTGATTTGTTAAGCCACGTATCTGTACCTCAAATGTTTACACAATTATTTATTATACATATATTCGTGAATAGCTGTAAACTCCTCTATATAGTCTACTACTACAGTTATTCAAGATTTAAATACCAGATATAAGTCGAACACCTACAAACGCATATTTGAGGACAATTAAAGCAAAGACGAGAAAAGGTCATTAAAGCCAAGTCAGACAAATTAAACATTAAATGCAAACTGGCATGTTGTTCAACTTCAATATAACATTAAAATTAACAGGAGCAGTCTGGAAAAATTGGAATTAATGTTTAATTAGTTCATGTACAAGCTATGAATACACCATAACTTTGCGTAACAGGTTTTGCCGAGATGTATGCAGCATTTTCATTTTATAGCTCCTTTCATTCTCGAGTGTTCTGTGAACAGACGATTGTAAGAACAGACGACCGCAAAACGGCAAGAAATTTCTACATCCCCGGAAAAAAAGGAAAGTGTGTCAGCCTACTAAAGTGATAAGGTTCAATAACGATCATCCAAATTCCATGTTTGGACATGCACCATCAGCTATATAGCAATGCAATTTCATGCTAAACTTCAAGTTTACATATAGAAACCTTTCTTGTGATACCTTGCTACATGACACATCCACATTTCTTTTCATTGAGTTTCATTGACATTAATAGAACAGTTTTATTAATAAAAGCCCTAGTGACTTAGGGAGCCGTAAAAAATAAAAGAGTGCACTGAAATCGATTGGTGGTACCGAATATAATATAAAAACTTTACGCTAATAATTCTTCTTTTTTATGTATCAATAAGCTACAAGTGATAATGTATAAGATGTTAAAACCTCATATTAGTGTACTCATTCTGTTGAAAAATGTATTTCTTTTCATTTTTTCGTTTTTTTCATGGCTACGGAGCAAGTGTACCGTTCAGTGGTTAATTAAATTTCATATAATGTAAATTTCGCAATCTAGTCAGCCAGTATAATATAATATTATTTTATATCCAATGTTCCAGAACTAAATTATTGGGCGGAGTAACTACCTAATTGGCACGCGTATGAATATTTTCTTCTAACCCTTGGTAGCAGCCCAACTACGTGACCAATCAGACCTCGCGCGCTTTGTCCGTAAGTAAAATTTATCTTTTCGTATTATTAAATTAGCCCTTTGATGCCAAACGTATAAAAATGAATGTAACGTAAATAGTAAAGTAAGTTGTAAATAGTAAAGTAACGTACCCTTGAAGATCTTTTATTTGCTTGATTGAGATAGATAAAAGTTGTAGCGTCATCCTTATGGCGAACACGTTTTTATAATAAGTAATTTGTATCATTAAATGGCTAATACCGTCGCGAATTTGTTTTAGGCGAGTTCACGTAGCTGATGTGTCTCACGTGTTGTTTGAGTAGATGGCTACCACTTTCCCAACTTCTACTCCTCTTCTAGGAATAACCGTTCTTAGACTACAGCTTCAAAGTCTCGTGCCAAGACGCCAACGCCCGGGTTGTGAGTCTACACATTGCGAAGGGAAGTAAAATCTTATGTTTTATAAAATAGAACATCGGAGGCACAATTCCACAGAACATTGGATATTTTAGGCCCACCTAGAAGATATGCATTTTAGTTATTATATTCTAAATGGCAGCAACGTGGCATTACATACTTTTCCTTTATCATCTTAAAGTGGTGCTTGTAAGTTTTATTAATTAAACTGAACTTATAAGTGAACTTTGCAACTCCAGTATTTATTACTACGACCTCAGAAGTCACCACCCCATGTGTTATCGTCATACGGTACACAAGGAAAAGATATTCGCTGATGCTAAACAAATACTATACAGTGCAAACATAGTTGAATTTGATGTTGCTTAAAGTGAAATGGAGCTTAATTCCAAATTTATTTATTTATTTAACTTCCAACGGTCAAAAGACCAATTTAAATTTGAAACCTATATGTAGTTTACTTTTCAGGACAACGTTAGAAAATTAAATTTATCCACTCCCCGAAATTTAACTATCCCTCAGCCAATAATTTCAGCAAGTTAGAATTATTTGGGCTAGTAAAATTTCCAGAACAGCTTACTAAACTACACTCGGAAGTTACATGCCCGAAGTTATACTGATGAAACGCAAATAAGGACCTAAATGACTAGAAAGCTGCAAACGAGAGGAATGCCAAATTAATTCATTAAAATTCACTTCCACAGGTTGAATTCCTTGACTAAAGCAATTGCTTTGCGTACATTACAACTGCGTACGTGAATGGGTAATTACAATTACAGCAAGTTGCAGGTGCGTGCGATGTAATTGCTGTGAACTTCTGCGCCTCCTGTACTCCAGTCCTGTGTTCTCGTATTGTAAACCACCTAGAGACAATGACCATGTAAACGCTATTTATAGCAATACAATTCTTGCTGTTTTCATAGTAAATTACGTGACTCACTTTTCAACACTTCCAAAAGTCTGCGAAGCTCAATAAATTATCCAGTTAGGAAATCATATATAAGAAATAATTTTCTGAAGGTATACGTAGGTCCTACTACAACTAAAAGAACATTTTTAAAATTAGCACTTTAATGCAGGTTGACTCTCTAAATAGATTTTACCATAAATAATTTACTAAATTATTTTATAAATCATCCTTGCCTATTATGGAAGTAAAAACTGTTCGAAGTATTTTCCTAAATTAATGATAGTATATTTTACATAACTCCATGTAAAAAATATTAGTTTTAAGTGCCGAAAATATTCAAGATAATAAGCTTTTATTTCTAGATAAAACTCTGAAAATTGTGAGAAAAAACATTAGAACCTTGACTTTTGTAGTTACATATATAGGCTTTCGTAGTTATATATGATTATAATATATATTTTGAAATGTATTTATTTATTTATATATTTCATTAGGTACATTAGCAAAAAGTATATGTTCACTTACTGATATTAAATCAAGGGTTACAGCTAACTCAATTATATACGTCAAAATATTAGTTATAGTTACCAACTACATACAAATTGGTCTCACACATTTATTACTTAATTATATGTAATTGAAATGTTTTAATTACATGTAGTTTAAAATTTTTAACACTATAAATATGACATGGGTGATATATTTGGTGTATTTATGAAGGAAATGTTAGTGGTTAGTAAAAATTAACAAAAATAAAATATAAAACAAATGTTATTCCCCTTTAATGTTTTAAACTGAAGATTAAACAAGTTATATAACGTTTGAATCAATTCATGCTTTTTGTTCAACTAAAGTAGTAAATTAGATTTTTATATTTGATTGTTTATAGTTTTTAACAAAATATAGTTCATTTTAACGTGTCATTATTATTACAACGTATAAGTGCTGAAATATAAAATGAATCTATTCCTTTCAAGTGAATAGCCAACCAAGTTTTTAGGAGAACAGTAACAGGTGGGTAATTCACAAAATTTTATCTCAACTTGGACAGAATTAACTGAAAATCTGGTCTCTTTATACTATATTTCAACAAGGTAGGAATACGCTATACAACGTGTCAGGATTTTCTGGGCTTCTCTATAGCTCATTTCATTCTCCAGATGCCTTAAGGATGAACATACAACAACACATTATTGTATACCCCCGGTAGACAAAAGATATCTGGTGCCAGCCAATAAGTAATATTCTTCAATAACGCTCAGTCAAATTCCATGGTTGGTCATGCATCACACAATTTTTATTCATTTCAAATTGAAATTAAAAAAAAAGTTTTATTTAAGTAAATAACCTAAGTTACATAGGCACGCCTTGCGTTTTAAATTAAAATACGTGTGTTTTATAGACTAATTAGTGATGTAGTTCAAAAAAAAAAGAAAAAAAGGTGAATTAATTCCACGTTGGATTCTATTTTTTTGTTAAAAGTCAATTATGTCCGATAAGGAATGGATTAAAATGGGTGGATTTTGTTTTTCAGTTATTCAAGAAATTTCATCTATACCTGTAGATTAATTTTTAACATTGTATTGATAACTCGATATATTAGTCAGCGCCAAGCAAACCAACTATGTCCTGAGCTAAAGTTTCTTCTACCAGGTGACGTATTGATCAAATGCGTTAGCAATAAGGTTTTCTTCACTGACGACTGGAGCTTGATTGTTGTCAATAAAGAAATAGCTAGATTTCTTCACATCCTTACTCAAAAACCTTCTAATATATACAAGATTTGCCTATCGCTCTATTTTTATATTTATTTAACTTATATGGTTAATTAAGGAAAGAATATTTTATCGATATATGCTTATTTTGGTTTCAAACTCAGTAGTCTGTACCATTTGTTTTTGGAAATGTTCTTATTAAATGATCAGATGTACGTGGAATTTTATTTTTATTGTTTCAACATTTCAGTTAAGTGACTAATATAAAGATAAATTGAAATTATCATACAAATTTCAAAGATAAACATTAACATACCAAATCCGTTACCGATGCCTTGTCCTTATCAGCCAGCCGTGTCCTCAGTATATAATAATCTATAACTTTGATATCTTCGGCCTTGGTTGTGTTAACATTTATGTATTTGAAATTTATAAAAATACCTAAATTGTCAGTTATGTGCAATATTTCTAATGAAAAAAAAAACAAAGCAGATTATATAAAGTAAATTGTAATTATATTTTGAACAGATTTATAAGATGAATTAAAGACGACTGTTATGGCAGATGATCAAGTTCTGGTTATGGTTTATGAATGCGATTTTTCTGGATACTTTATGCAGACACGAAACGTAGAATGGGAAAATTAAATTATTCTCTGATAATTAAAAAAAACGTGGTCCCATGTGAGAAATTAAGGGTGGTCATAATAATAACAGATTACAAATTAGGATAAAATTAATAATGCTTTTTTGGTATTTCAGAGTAAGAGCTTCAGATGAAATGTTTCTGTTCCAAATTATACTCACCTTTAAATCTTTCCTTTAGAAGTCATATTACTTCCAGCGTACCGTGAATCGTTTTATTTCTAAATGTGTAATTGATTTTTATTAACTCCCCTTAACAACTAAATGTGTACGGGCTTGAAAGGAAAGTTTAATCATCTCATGTAGAGCATAAGATACAAAAGCCTACTAATTGAAAATATATCAGCCTTTTCCTAGGTGACCAAACCTCAGCTACTTTGAAGCATACCAGCTTCTCTTCTAGTTATCCAATCCCGCAGCTACTTGAAAGCATATCAGCCCTATTCCAGTTAGCCAAACTTTCAGCTATTTGAAAGCATACCAGATTCTCTCAAAGATATCAAAATTATAAAGTTAATATTCAAAATATAATAACAATTAATATAATATATCTAGTACAATATTTATAATTGCCTTATAGGATTACTCAAACTTCAACTTTCATGACGGATGATAAGATTCTGGATATAGATTGTGAATAAAATTTCTTGGTCTTATGCTCTATGTAGAATAAAACGGTATAGAATTTAGTTACTAAACGATTCCGTATTTTTCAGGTTGCAGGGTTTCAGAGAAATATTGTACCATGTCAGAAAGTAAATAATGGTCATAATAAGAACAGTGTGCAAATCAAGCTATAAAACTATTAATGCATTTTTGATGTTACGAAAAAAGGACTACACACGAAATCTCCCTTTATTTTAAATTGGTATTTAAGTTTAGGCCTTGTCTGTTGTATAAAATAATACTTCTGGTAGGCCGTGAGTAAATTACTTTAAACATTTTACATATTATCTACATGTATACATGAGAATCTATAGTTTACACAAGTTCAATCGTACTCTTGCAGAGCATTCATGTAGTTTGTCACATACATCTAAATAAATGTTAGATAATACTTGAATTCTAGTATTTCATATGTTCAAACATTGATTGCCAGTATTATACCCGTTAGGCTTTTATTTTAGGTTACCTATAAATCATCAAAGGCATACAAATAAATAGAGGCGTGCAGCTAATTAAATCAAAGCTTGTTACGTGAATTTACTTTGTAATTTGTCATTCTAGAAACTCACTCCAGAATCATTAATTGGCCTTTGATCGTAATTGTATTCTTTTTAACCAAGGTAAAGATGCATCAAATATAGCATATGATTGAAGCCTATTGATTCAATTAAACTGTACACCAGTAATATGGAATGGCTGTATTCATTTATTGTGTCTATTTATGGGTTTCTGTGTATTTCCATGGCTTTCTATTAAATTATTGATTCGTTCCTCAATAATTGAAAATGAAATAGAAAACTACCTCTTCGCTGTCAAAATAATAATTACAATCTACAATAAGAGCTCCATTAGCGGTGTAGTCTGTCATTAAAAACAGTTGTGTTGGTGAAGACTAACAGTACAAGCGCTGACAGGTACTAATTCATGACAAACAAAAGAGATGAAAGCAGAATTAATGCACTGAACAACATTCCTAGTTACATAACTTAACACAAGCAATTGCACAATTATGCAAGAGAATTTGTAATTATAATTGAAACATCAGTTGTAGATTTGCTGTGGGTGGATTTATTTCGTTAATTGTAATGCTGTGGATTAATTCATTAATAGTGTGGATATTTTCTGAGCAGTTTTAGGAAAGTAATTTACTAAACGGAATAATTTTGTTTTAAGCAAAACATATTTATTTTGTATTATTTAAGCATTTAAACAGTTAGATGGCACCATTCCTTCCAACGCTTTCCGCTAGTATAACTGCAATGCTATTAAAACATATCTAAAGAAGTGAGTAGTATACCACACCATAGTTGTTGTCGTAACATGGTTCGCTAAGTTTTGATTGCCAATGCACAAATTTAAATATTATTTCATTATTGTATTTAGTTTCATATGTTACTAAAAAATTATCTAGAAAATAAAATGTACACTCCGTCAGCTGATGAAAGAGAAATTGTACTTGCCTACTGAGTAATAAGCTTCAATGACACTTAACACATTCAAATAACCCATTCTTGTCTATGTAGAGTTGAAATTTTATTCAAAATCTAAAGTCTATTAGTGAAATCTTTTTTGATGTATCTTGCAAATAATTAAGCTACATATGTACATTCACACGATAAAATGTCATGGTTGTACTCGGTGTGTTAACAAATTTATTTATTTTACTTGAAGCTTCATGTAATATAGGGCAGTATGTTTTGAAAAATTCTTGTAAACTCAGATAGATAGTGACATAAGCAATACAAACGCTTAGCCAATTACACTAATAATCTTTAAAAATTTAATTATACTAATGGTTTTCCGACTAGGTCACAGTTTTCTAAGGATGGCAACGAATGTCACTTGCAGAACATTTGGACCAAAAATATGAGTTAAAAGCGGTGTGTCATAAATGGCATGTCCAAAACACAAACTAACAATTTTTGACATAAATTTGACAGTCCGGAAACACGCAGTGATGTACCTTTTCAACACAGTAGCCTTGCGAATATAACAAAAATGCTCTTTAAATAAATATGTATTAAATTAGTATTTTTGTGAAATAGGCAATAGGGCAATACAAAATAATACTCCACTCCACTTCAGGGAATAAAATAATAGAGTTCTTCAATCCCAAAGGGATGAACGCGATTACTCCAATGCCTGCCCAATGTTTTGCGTAAGTAACCTTATTTAATGTGGTGGCATTTATAACATTTATTTTATAATTATGACAAAATACTAAAAATACAATCAGTGTCTATACATTTCTTTATACTTCTTTAGTAATTGCTTAACGTTTTAGGAGTGTAGTAATCTACAATGTTAGAGCAATTCAATAAAATGCCGAACAGGGAATCTCTACATTTATTGAGTTTACATTTCTTACAAACATTATGCACTGTTTATAACTTACTATGGAGTATCCCATTTTTATTAAAACAATGTAACTGTAAATCTGTACTCCATTTTATATTTCAAGATAATCGCCAAAAGTAATGTATGAAATTTACTTTTCTACCGATGCCGTATGAAGTCATATTATTTTTTGGCAATAAAACTTTTATGCCATCTGGTTCTCTGTTTTACTATCATGAACTTATAATGACGTCTACGAAGTAATATAATGAAGGACTTTATGTTATAGATAACTGTTAATTGGTATACTTCTAGGAGACTCCTTGCAAATTATATCCTAAATATTTTGTAGGAGATTTGGACTTTGTTTTGCTATTGCCGCCTAAAAACAATTATTGGAGAGTATAGTACGAGAAGAATTAGTTTACACCAGTACATTTTTGGTATTTTACGAGTATTTGGAATGATACAGAATTGAGTGATCACTGTGTATTACAAAATCACAAAGGTTGAATAATGTCATTATTTCATTTCTGGATAAGTTCATTTACAAAGTGAGAAGGCAGCTGGAAGAGAATAGACGCATTTAACCAATCAAAAGCAAATGAGAATTTGCTTTGTCATCGGCTTTCAGATTCAATTCTGAACCATGATTTGGCCATTGATTGTTGTGTTTATACTACTATGTCACTTTGATCTCAATCATAATGGTTTGACAGTAATAAAATTAATATACACCAAATCGCATTCATTAAACTATGCAATATTTTAAATGAACTTGATATGAATACATATATTTAAGAAATACAGTCTTTTTAGACTTAGATATTAAATATTTTCATATTGCTATATTACTTAGTAAATAATTTGTTTGTTAATACGTAGATAATTCAACAACATTGGAAAGTATCCAAAACAGTGTTGGATATGATTGGAATGTTTCAGTGAAATACAGGATATGGACCCGTATTTTAATCTTTCTTGCCTAAATTTTATAGCCTTCTAACCTGGGTCCACAGGATTACCAAGGTGTTGAATTAGCCTTTACCAATGTTTCGTTAGGTTATAAAATACTTTTTTTAAAGAAATTTATTACATCAATCGTGACTTTTATTTATGACCGACTGATGCAGAACCTAAATTAAATGGGTGTTGTTTTATTTTTTTGTCCTTTTAAAATTAATGTTGAAGAGAAATAGTTTTGTAACAATAAGACTACGAACTTAGGCTAATATTATCTTAAACTATATATTTATATTTTCCAATGACTCTTCATCCCTCTAACATCTGTAAACAGCTAGATACAGTTTATAAATAATTATTGTTTTGTACATAATCAAAAAGTCTTTTTCTGTTCAAATAAATGTGACTAAAGGTCCTTAAACACACAGCAAGATTCCAATGGCTATCGTTCACAATTATTGAGTGAAAATTTATATACCTTGATACATAATTCTATACATAATATGGGTATGTATGTATTTATATTCTGGTTTCCCAGCTGGCATTTAGTATACTCTAAATGAAAAAGAGATAAAAAGAAACCGACATGGACACTAGATTCCAGGAGTCATGACTTTGACAGTGTCTGATTTTAGTCGCTCGACTTAGTGCAACCAGAAATGGAGCTAGAAACAAAAAATTGAAGTTATATTTTTTTAATTACAAAAAAATGTTTAGACTGCCTACAAAAAGGTATGTTAATCTAGGCCAGTAGTATGACATAATCCTTAATGCGCTTAACAGCTAACTTGTAACAAAATTAAGTCACTCAGCATTTATATATTCTAAAATGCTGACACTCTGATTGCTTATAACATCAAATAAGAAATACTAATTTGCTATAGAAGTCCTCTTTGATTCTCAAGCTGGAGATGTAAAACTATTGTTCCTTGTTTAGTATAAGGGGGTAAAGTGAAAGGATGAGGATTACACCAGAATAATTGCTCCCAAAGTTACAGGGGCATGATCCCATCATAATAATGTGCTTTTGATAACTCCTGTGAGCCCTAAAGTTCTCTTGAGAGATAAAACGAAATCACTTTGGATACACTGGTTTTCACAAAACTGATCCTAAATATAGTTATGGATGTTGGAGGCAGTGCATCATCAACATTACAGTTCCGTAAAGGAACAGAAGCTTTTTACAACTAGATCAAATATAATCTTAGTCCTTGAAATTTATTTATAAATATAACTGATTGATAAAGTGATCATTTATACTTAACTCAGTGTAAGACTTTATTTTAAAACCATATTTTTATTTAACAATCTTTTATTCTGCCCGTTAAGTTTAAGCTGTCGAGTTGACAGACGAATAAAAGATTTTCAAATCAGCTCTTTTAATAGTATTTATAAATTGTATGGTAGGTCACAGTACGATTTCTGGAAACAAAGCAGAACACCCATACACTGTATCCGCAAGTTATTCAAGCCCAAGCCTCTCCCACAAAATGTAACATCTGCCGCCTGTGTACATTTCCATTTTCTCCCTTTGTAAAACAACAGATGGTTGGTATTTTCAGAGTTCAGAAGTGAAATGTCCTTTCATTACAGTAACACTTAAACCTCACTATATTAATAAATTATAATAGTTTCTAACAATAAATTATCAATGTATTGACTAATAAACATTTTTTTATTTACTCGTTGCCGTCATAATTACTCGTACGACATATATAAACGTTAACTAACGCTAAGCCAGATTCCATGGAGTGAAATGCAACACCAGGAACTCAACGTGCCTTATATAGAAATGGAGCTCCATGCATTATTGTAAGTCTATAGTAAGCACCAAGTACGTTCTTGATATACCGTGTGGGCTGACATACGTAAAAACGGAAATAAGACTTTTCCAGGTTTTGCTAGTGTTAAGCCAATAAAAAACCGATTCTGAATTGCCCAACTTGTTGGTCATAACTATTCTAAAGTCATTTTACTGGTAATGGTTAACATATAACCCATAACATATCGCCTTTTGACCTTCAGACTATGCAGTTTCTGTTGCGGCTTCCTAGGCTTCCTAGCCGGAAAACTATGATGGACACAACATTTCTGTCCCAGCTTCTAAATCAGCGAATTGTTTGCCAGGCGCCACTTCCGAACAAGCTACTAGTACATCTGCACCATCCTAAGGCTAATAAAAATTGCTTTTTACAAACACACACACACAAAAACACACACACACACATACACACACATTGAATCATAAAAAGTACTTGCTCCGCCGGGAGTCGAACCCGGATCTCTCACTTGCCGGGTGAATGTGCTACCATTACACCTCAGAGCGCTTACTTTTCCGATTCAACTATTTTGTATTTGGCCGTATCTGTCACATATGCGTTTAAATAAGCAAACTAACACATGATCGGAAGACCAAATACCTGTCAAACGGCTTTTATTTACATTAAATTGTATAAAGGGCAATAGCCTTATTTAATTTATACATAACAACATATATATATATATATATAGATAGATAGATATGTTGTTGTTTGATGTCTAACGTTTTTAGTACTCGTAATTTTATTTTTACTGATATTAGAGTAGTATATCGTTATTTTCAAACTTGATTTATTATAAATAACTTGTTATTAATATTTTCGCATTTGAACGCTAGCATAATATACCGTTATCATATATATCTCTTGATGCTCTATGTTATAATGTATTCAACTATGTTTGGTATTTTTATAAACAAATTTAGTATCTATTATATTTTTCTTTGTTTTCTTTTTTTGTTGAACGGTGCTATGTGGCATGTAGTATATCAATCAATAAAAATAAAAATATTTTATATAAAAGAAAACAACTATATTAAAACTAGAGAATTATACAACTAGAGTACAATATACGTAGAAACCGAGTAAGCGAGTGAATATAGAATTCACTATATTCAATACCGAATACCAAAAACTGTCCGGCAGTGTTTGTTTCAAAATTTGATATTTTATCACATTAGCATACATAATGTACATAGCATACATCCAGCTGGTGTCGAGGGAACTTGTTTATACAGAACACTGCCTCATTATCTGTAGAACTACAGTTTCTAAAAGTGTCCAGCTGGGAATACCGCGTGACATGTTTCTGTGAGGACATAAATTTGACTGTTAAATAGCCAAACGACGGAATTACAGATATGTAAGAAAATTCAACTATTCTGTTATACAATTATTATAAACATTTTCGTGTAATTTATGAGTAATTACATTAAAAATAAAAATTACAGTTTTCAGTTATGAAAAATGTGGATTGTTATGATCCACCATCGAACTCAATGTTGCTTAAAACATTAAAAATCTCATGCAATGTTAAAAATCTCTAGACGCGTTCGATCTCGAGATATTGCAGACAACAATTATAATTGGCAAATATGATACTTAGACAATTTGCCGTAGATTGTAAATGCCTTTCACATACAAGCTTTTATTTTCCTAATTATTTATTTATTAAAAGCCATCTGCATTTATTGACATCAACCAAAAATATCTATGAGAATAATCACAATTAAAAATGTTATGCAGTTTATGAGAACAGCTTCAATAGGCTCCAAGCATTTTTAGCGCCACTGAGTGTATTGTTCGTACCATATCTTAATTGAACACTCCTGGTTATATTTCCAGAGCATATTCCATCACCACAAGATTTATATGCCCTCAATTACTATAATTGAAGGAAAACCAATATTCCGAATTGAATCAATACGAACATCCCGTATTTATATGCAGTTTAATGCACGTTGGGGTCAAACATATATGGATAAAACCATGCTCGTACTAATAGACTCTAGTTTGTATCAATAAAGTTAAGACTTACGAATTAATGTAATATACCTATTCATTGAATTATTAAAAAAAGAAATTTGTCTTCCAGTTGAAACGTTTATATTTTTTCATCACGAATTATTTTTAAATAATCCTATATGTTATCATGTACTGTAATTGTTTCAGTGGGAATCATAAAACATCACGTTAAAAGAAGAAAGGGTATTCTATACGGTGGCTTGCAGTTCAGAATACAATTAAGTAATAATTTTCCGATTGCATGAGAATATTTGTTAATGAATGAAATGTATCGTTTTCAGCAGAGTATATTGTAGAAACGTGTTATTAAACCAACTGTATGTATTATTACACTTTGAAGTGTGCCCTAATTATGCATACTTGGAGCTCTAGGAAGAAAGGTCAAAGCATTATTTTAAAACTGTCTGTTAAAAATGCAGTGATACAAATTCAGTATCTATGAAATATTTGTTAGTTATTGACTTGATTTGTTATTTTACTTCTGCTTCAGGAAGTCTCAATACACAATTGTGCATTTAATATGTACTTTGCTAAAATTACACGGAAAAACTGAGATAAGGAATATGGCTATTTATTAAAGTGGATTATTTCCTTTCTAGCTGTTTTGAAAAGAACTAAAAAGCCATTACAAGATAATTAAAATAACCTATATTTATTATACAACACATAAAACAGTACAAAGTTAATTTATTACTATTAGTTACAGTCGAGTAAATTCCAACAAAGGCGAGCAAAGTTTACTTTTCATACCGCGCTGCTGTAGAAAAACAATCTCTCTTTTCTGTGACAATAATGCCTAAAATTTGCATCTACTTTGGTATGTTCTTTTAAAATTAAGTTTTCTTTCCTTGGCGCTCAGTTTAATTAAATATATTCCCCGAGGTGAAATAAGGCGTGACATTCCTGTTCCTTGTGTTCACACCTTGAAAATAGTCGCATAATTTCGAATAAATCATAAAATCATTGATACGTGCAATATCAGTAATATTATAGTGATATCACTATATCACGATATCACTATATTCATGGTTTAAATGAGACGACCATGTTACGAAAATTGTTGCTTGAATCAAATTAAATTACAAGTTTGTACAAAATAGTATAAGTAAACAAAGTTTCACAGTTTTAGAAGGTTCACAGCTAACGTTCAAGAGCTTAATTAGATAGTAAGATATGTCTAGAATATTTTATTAAACGTTTTCGATATTAATGTATATACCTATAAATTAAAAGTCTATTGAATTTAGTTATAATAAAATACGCTATATTTTAGATGTTATGATGAGTGTATACTTACTTATTTGTTACGTTTATTTTTGTTTATAAATAAAAGTTTTACTTAAGTCCAAGGCTTTTTATTATGGTGTAGAACTGTTTTACTTTTTATGAACAGGATTGCACAAATGTAGCTTAAATCCATGTTAGCAAATGTTACTGTGAAAGCTCGATATCAGAAAATAGATTCGTGGACAATATACGACAGGTTTGTGTTTAGTACGGCTTAGGGCGCATGTGGTAATAGTTTTTACCGGCCCAGTTATTGTTACTGCTCGCTCGTACACCGGGATGGATAGCTATTCACGCATTTACCTCAACGTACTGTATGTTCTCCAGATATCGTGCGGTCGGTTCGAATGTGATAGGGTTCGTTAATGATCACATTGATGTATTGGTATTATGCTATCATGATAATAGCAACGAGAAAATGGATTAGTGAACAAGCTGAGTAAAATCATGTGAGATGTTAACACATGGCATAATAACATAATATGCATATTACTCATGTATTAAAAGAAAACACATAATAGAGTGGAACTTCAATGTTAAAATTAGATGACCAGATTTGGTTTAGTGAGATCTTGCGCTGTAATGCGGTACCTACCTCTAGTAACTTTTATTATTTACACGTAGCTATGAAACCTTAGTCATTGAACAAAAAAGAAAATGTTTAATATGGCGAGGTATCTCAATAAAAAGTATATGTAAATTTCAAAACTTACATTCTGCATTAAAGTCTATTTCTACATCGACAATAACACGTTCTAAGATGGTGCTACCTAACATAGGATTTTGGCTGAGCATCTTTGAAGTTTATCACTCAGTAGCGTGACACAGTTTCCCTTTTGTATAGAATAAAATAAGCTGCAGATTTTCATTTTCGCAAGCAACCTCAACGAATCCTTTGAAATTGTATGGCATGTAACTTGTCATATAAAATGGATTGAAGCTCTTTATATGAAAAACAACTAATATAATGAGACAGAAAATAAAATGAAAGTGATTTATGCTATAACTTATTGTATATTTTTGAAGACATATTTTTGGACTTTCATCACAACCTTTGCACACTTAAAGTATTCGTGAAAAAAACTATGTATTACCTTATCATATATCGCAATATTGTAGTGCTATAATACCCATAACATCATCTTCAAGTATGACGGGGAAGGATGTTATTTCACCTTGATATGGCAATATGGAACACATGTGAAACATATTTTCGGTGAACTCCTACATTCTACCCATATCGGTTATCATGAACAAAAAACATTTTCCTTACTCGTCATAATAATGCATGCAAAAGTAGACGAAGAAGCATTTTTTCAAAGTAAATTTAAACATTGTTCTCTTCAAACGTATACATTTGTAAAATTGCTTTTCATATCTATTTATTTCATTATCAACTATATATCTTATATATCCGTTATATTACAGAGCTTAACATAAAAAATTAAAAAAACATCAATAAAAAATTCTAAACCACACGTTCTTCTTAAAAAATAATTCGAGTTTTGAGTGAAGGTCTGAATAGCTTATGATAGGGAATATTGAGGAAGGGATAACTGTGATGGATGGCGGTAAAAAATATAACAAAAATAAAAAATAAATTGTTGTGAAACAATTGAAAAATGTATAATTTTCAATTACTTGGATGTTTTAGTAGATTTACAGAAGAGTACGCTACATTTAAAAGTATAAAACATAAAATTTACTAGTTTGTTCTTAAATTATAATAATAATTACGTAAAGATCTTTCTCAGACTATAAAAATTTTATTGACTAATCTCAAGTTAAAATTATTTAAGAGTAGTTATAAAAGTACACACTTGCAGTGACTAAATAACACATTATCTCAATTAATTATCACGGTAAATAATTCAGAAGGTACAGTTTTTACAGGTGGACACATACAATAACATAAATCTGCTTTGTATACTATTGAACTCCAATTATGAACCAGGAGGAACATATGAAATCAGAGGGTGTGAGGTAAACTCTCTAGTGCACACCATTAGTTTTAGAACTGGTATGAAGGTTTTCGTGAATGACACTATTTCCAGACCCAACTTCCTACCACATTCAAAGAGATAGTTATGAATAAAACTTGTATAATTAGTTAGATGAGTTCTACTTTGTCTGATCCACAAAAGTCGGTATCTTTGAGAACGGCTTGGTGATTAAAGCGCACACTTAAGCTTTAAGCGGTACTAATTATTCCGTAAAAGCCCTTATTAGCTCTCTTTAAGAAACTGTTAATTTTCAATCAAAATAATTTTATCTTCCAATTTATTCAAATAATTTTCGGCAAATACAAGTCATTTTGTTCATAAAACTAAACCTAATTTTGGATTTACCAACTTTTCCAATGAAAATATTATTTCCTTGAGGAAAACTTATTTTTAAAATTAATTTTAGAAATTGATTTTCGAGATCTATGAAGAAAGTGTGTACAACTAATTTTTACTGGTTAGATAAAGTAACTTTCTTGGAAACTCTCTAATATTTGACAATCTCTCATCATTTCCATTATTTAAATCCGCTTTGATGGGAAATTAGAAGCTGCCAGTGCATCTGCCCACAACTTAGTTTCAAACTTGATTTAACAATGTAGAAATAGTTATTGACTTTGTCTTTCGGAAAAAAACATGTACCTAAGCTTATGCATAGATTTAATTTCATAATTTCTATGCGTTGAACTCTTTGTCAAAGATAATTAATTATGTATGTATGGCATACACTGTGAATCCAGTATAACGCAGTAACGTCAGCTGATATGTAACTGTCTAAGCGTAAGCGAAATCTATCACTGGAAGTGCTAGAAACATTTTATTCGTGTCTGTCTGTCTCTCCGCAAGATATCTCGAAAACGATCTGACCTTTTAACTTGAAATTCTGGTGGCACTGAATATAATGATGGTGCACGTCAGTCCTTGGAATTTAGCTGAGCAATAGCGAATATTTTGACATCGGTATTAAAGTTAACCTTGACAGGTAATTTTACATTTCACAGAAATTCTCTAATCGTGGTTCTGGAAAAACTTTTGTCCCTATGGTAATTTGTCTGTCTGTCCTTACGATATCTCAAAAATAAACTGAATTATTGAGATGAAAGAGTGCTAGAAATTGTATTTGTATGTGAGGAAAACTTAGTCCAATGATGGTGCATGTCAATCTATGGGATTTTACTGAACGTTAGCTTAATTTGTATAATTATTAAATTGGTATTATAAGTATAAGTATAATGGCAACGAGAAATTGGTAGAATAAATAAACTTGTAAAAAAAACACAGTACAACAATTTCAGCGGCTAATTTTATATTTTAAACGTTTAGTGATGGTTTTTACCAGTTTTTAAGATGAAAGTCACGCTTTTTTACTGATCACTAGTTTTATTATGGCTGTGGTTATTATTACCTACAGTGTAATAACTTTGAAATCGTCATACATTGAATTCTAGAAAGCATGACTGAGCGTAAAAGCTACGACAAAATAGTAACACCGAATGATTTATAAATACATCACTGGCTAGGTACGCCGTCAACAGATTTTATTAATGACTATTACATTAAATAACACTAATCGGAATTACTTATTTATCCCGCTGCACTAAGAGGAAAGTGAACTGCAGCTAAACTCAATATTCGTATTGAAGGTAGCTTCCCATCCATAGCTACGTCAAATGTAATTTATTTCAACTTCTTAGTTAGGGTATACTTCCATAAAATATTTTTGAATATCGGTGAGGTTTATTGACCATCATCTTACGGAGTTGAATGTGCCATTAAAAGATAAAAAGGACTTTTCAAACACACCTAGTGAATATTTCTAATTAATATAAGTATATAAACAAAATATTTAATAAAAAATTAGTTGAGAATCGCCCATAACAAGAAATTGTAAGATGTTATAAGGACTTAATTATGTCCTCGGTGGTAAATAATTAGTAGAGGATTATGTAAAGAATGTACCGCGTCAGTGTCAAGTAGCTGCAGGAAAGTTTTCAGCAGAGCTAATTATCATAATTTTAACTTCGTTACGTTTTCGACGAACTTCCAGTTTGATCTAAGAATTTTTCATTAAAGACATGTAATTTATTTCATAATAAGTTTATCTTGAACACACATTGAAAAAGGTATTTAAAGTATATGTAGGAGAAACAAACAATTAGGACATTTTAGTTGATTTACGTCCAGTTAATTTTATTACGAAATTCTATGCAAGGGGACCACATTACTTTTAACATTTGTTATGTTCTTGTAACGTGTCTATAGGAAGGTTAATTTCTATAACCAATTACAACTATTTTTGCTTTAGTATATGAGCGATCAATTGGGTTGTAAACTAATAACCCTTTATTTTAACAAGCACAAGTTCCAATGGAATTCAATGATTAAACTCAGTTTAAATTAATAGAAATTTTTAATTTAAAGGCAACACCAAAAATAGATCAACGCCAAGCTATCTTTTTTACATTTAATTTATTCTCACTATTTAGTATTTATAAGCCATCAATGTTCACATGTCCAGCCTTAAAATTAACAATGAATCAAATCATTCAATAATTGTGTCCTTCAAGTTCTTAGTGGTAATATTTTCAACACAAAGTCAAAATAAAATCTTCATTAAAATTTCAAAATAAAATAATCTTCTTCAAATATAAAATGAAACAAATAATAAAATAAGACTTCTTCTCAAAATAAAAATCAAACAAATTAAGGTAATATTAATAATTAGTATATGAACAAAGACAATGTCCAATGTAATCAGTTAAACCCAAGGTTGTATCAATTACAAAGTACTTATTTCTTGTAAATTTCCAATTTACAAGATTATTGAATTATCCAGAATTATCTGCTTGGCTTTTGAATATTAAATTTAGGAACTTGTAAAAATATATATAGAATCTCAGAACATAAAATAAATTTTCTTTATGAGTAGGCTATTCCTGATTTAACCAACTTGAACAGGAAATTATCATCAAGCAATTTTCTACTTAAATGTTAAATTCTAACTTTTACAGTACCTCACACATCTTCTGAAGACTTCACCAACAAAACAAAAATAACTGTTACATATTACTTAATTGAAAATACAAACTTTAAATTTTTGAAAGAATTTTAATCTTAAAACTCAACCTTCCTACCGAAAAATCTATACGGCAAGAGTAGGCTATCACTTCTTACACGAACTTCTCCCTCTGAGCACCCAGCAAAGACTCCCCTGAAAAACCTGCTTAAATCCACCGGAAGGATCTAGAAGAGCCTCCCACCATCTAATCAACCTAACATTGGCCAATCAAAATTGAGCAAACACAATGTCTGAACTGGATGGTATTTATCCAACCCAGACCTGTAACTTATGCTCAATACCTAGAGACAAAAGGAAGCTTCTAGACATTCCTCGAACCCGAATCAACTAGAATTTCAGCACTGCTGGAAGGATCACAATCTTACAATTCACTTATTATATAAATTTACAATTCTCTTAATAAAATATAAATATTCCTATAAATAATTAAAACAATATAGGAAGCATCCTATAGTTATTATATTATGTCAATACATATTCAGACTATTACTATTGTTTCTTACTTTAAAGAAAATTTATACTTCATCTTATCCGTTAAATTCCAGTCTGATGATTAAGCGTTCACTAAGGAGTTAAACGCTACTAATTATTTTGTTTAAAAGCTCTTTCACTTCTTATCACAGGTACTTATGAAACTTTTGAGTCTTAAAGTTAAATCAATTAATCCTCTCCTGCTCTATAAACCTATTCAATTGAGTTTGTGAAAACTTTAATTCATTTCATTATAACACTTTCACAATAAATTTAATTTGTTTTTGTTTTACAATACAAAGACTATGCTGTATATTTTTTACATTAGAAATATTTTGATATCAAAGACTGTTGTCCTAGAGAACAGCTGTTGCTGCCTTTCATTTTCTCAGCCATATTCCAACAGATGTCTGAATACAAAACAAACACACAATGTACTTTCTTTTTCTCCAACTTCCATTATATAGTTAGTCTGTCTATTACATAAGAAGCAATTTGAGACAGAGACAACAATTACAATCTTTTTCTAATTATGATTATTTATAATTAACTATGTACTGGTATTGGGTAATTAGTGTTATTCACAAAATATTTAATTTAATTATTTAATAGATGAAGAGCAAGAATAAAAAAGTCGTGCAAGCTAGAAAGACAATACTGCAGGAAAAGCACTCATGATACTGAAATCAGAAACAAGAAAACTTCATCTCATCTCTAATACCAGAAACTAAGGCTCTATTCTTTTCAACCTGCGTTCTATTTGATTGTCTTGTCTTGATACTACTCAAAGCTTATGAGAGGCGTGGCAAGTCTTTACTCTAGGATACCTTGGCAGAAGGTTTAGGTCATCAAAATTCCCTTCTCTATAGATCGTAAGCATTCGAATAAGAATGGGATATCTGAAACCATAAATGATAAAGTCCATATCATGACGGAACTCATTTTGAACAGTAATTTTGCCTCTTTTCTTTCATTAGCTTAGATCCGAGCTTTGCTGAGAACTATTTTAATTTCTTCTTCTAGAATGTTTGAAGTTGTGGAATAATTTTACATTGCTAACTTTATGATATATATAGGAGTTCACCTGGGCATTGGGAGTGCATGATAATCATCAGAGTTAATCCTAGTACATCGAATATTTCAAGTAGAGTAGAGCTGAGGAAATGAAATAAACATGAATTAATGTAGAGGCGGAGTTATAAACCTCTATTCCTCTCAGGATCGTGGAAATAAAAATGAATCAGGAGGAAGGAGACTAAAGGAGAATAGTTCGAGATCTCTAACCTGGAGGAATTTAGGCGAATATGTCATTATGTTAAATAAGGTAATAATAAAATAATAAGTTAAGCTAATTATAAGAACGAAAAGGTAAGGTATTAGGCACGGATTAAGGACATTTTAGAAGAAATATTTAAATTAATAGTAAATATGACGAGGATAATGTTCCAAAATGTGTAGTTTAATATTGTTCAGGACTAACCTCTAAAAATAAGTAAACATAATTTTTGATTATGATGGACACATTCTGTTGATTTTATATTCCCTAGGTATGAGGAGCTTATCAATTTTCAGAGAGGAATGATATTAAGAGGAAAGAAAAGTAATTACTGCCCAAATAAGTGTATGAGCGTTAGCGAAGCCTTTCACTGGAAGGGGCGAGAAACATTTTATTTTTTACACGTATACTGTGATATAAAACTGACCTATATAAATAATATTTTGCGTGAATGAAAAAAACATTTTACAACTTCATAATTTTATAAAAAATTTTAAAACCTTACTGGTAACTATGGTACAAAATTTAATATTGCAGAGTAATAAATAAAAAAAAACCTTGTAAATTCGTACGTGTAATGAAAACAAAAAAATGTGGCATATTTTAACTATTACAATGAAATATAATCTTTATATGCAATCGAAATATATCATGCTACACTAGATGTGGTGTCCTCCTTCCTTATTTTAGAAGAACAGGTCTGGTCTGAAGAGAACCTATCCGACTTCCATGAATAGTTGGTTGTATAGTTTAGTGGTAGGGTCACTGGAAGTGTAATAATTTATTTAATTAGTAATAAAATAATAACGGAAATTAATTAGGAATAAGTTCAAAAGATATAATTCCATTCGGTAATTTATTCTAAAGATTAACTATAACCATACCTATGGGATGGACAATGTTGCCTTGAAATATTTGGCCTTATTGTGGAAACTCATTTTCTGTCAACAGATGCTATAAATACACATCGCTCTGTACACGTGAAAGGGTGGAGATTTGTTTAGATTAGCTAAATCTTAAACTGCAAACTACTGACTTTAAAAACAGTGATTCATATGGTTTATGTATTTATCATAGGCTCCCAGTTCTCAAAAGAATTTACGCGAGAAATGAGATTTTTTCCCTGAATTTATTCTTAATTACTTCTAACGTTTATTTGATTATCATTAGTTAATAGTGGAGATTGCGGTTTTTATTTTTTAGCAGTTTGGTTTGGATGTAAAACTTTACACGCAGTGGTTGAATAATAATTTTTTTCTTATAAAATGTATAGTTTTTATGTCAAATTTAAATAAATACGACACTGGTGAGGAAAGTGCAACCTCGTGTCCAACAGTAAAGTAGTGAGCCTCTGGTAAACCAAAATCCCTTAAAAGCTTGAAACCTTCTTAAAGCTGATCTATTCCAGGCTCGTGATTTCATTGCACTATCTGCCTTTCTAACAGGTATTTGATACTGGTTCAAATATCGCGAGATATTGTTCTAACGAGTGTGTATACTTTTCTTTGTTTAAAGTTTATTTTTGAAGATGGAAGGATTATGAAGGAAACAGGATTTTCCTGCACATTTGCCATCATTCAGTGGAAAATAAATAACCTAACAACACATAAATACAAACTAGGTAAAAAAACAAATCATGCCAGAGCGTTGTTAAACGCACTTCAGGAATCACAACCACCATGTTTGGTGTCAAATTCCCTAACTCTAAAACATGCATTTAATAAAAACTAAACACATCACTAATAATTATTAGTGCTGAACTACAGAATAGGTAAATTCCTTATATATATATATATATATATATATATATATATATATATATATATATATATATATACGTAGATATACTAGAACTGAGTTTTAGAATAATTTTTGAAACCTTGAACATATCTTTTTATAGCTAATAAAGATGAAAAAAATATTGTTTTGTCTGTTTTCTCCGGGATAAGTTGATAACAATCAATCAATCAATCAAAATCCTTTATTGCTCAAAATAACATTTTCATGCATTAGAAACGTCATTAAAGTATACACACAGGGCTAGCTTAACTAACTTATACAGTGTTACATGTTATGCTAAGTATACATCAAAGAAAAAAAAACAAAACTATATTTAGTCTACTATTTACAATTTATGCAAAAAATCCTGGACACTGTAAAAGGAACCGTCGATGAGGAACTGTTTTAAGTTATTTTTGAACAAGGTTAACTTACAGATAGAAGTATTAATTTGTACTGTGGCATAAAACTTTACGCTATTTCACAACATTAACACTCTAATTTGGTAAATTAATTTTGTTAACGAAAAAAGTTAAATTTATCATATTGTCAAATAAAATATTTGACAATATAGTTAATATTTGATGTATTTCTGATTTATTTACAAATTTATTAGTTATTATTTGTGATTTAATATCATATGAATATTTTTTTGAACTCAATTTATCAATCCAGCAGTTCACGAGTGTTTAAAGCAGATATATGTATACAAAGGATGCTTGAGTTGTCTGGAGTGACCAAAAGACTCGAATTAAAAAGAATGGAGTTTTACAATGAAACTTTATTGATCCAAGGAGTGTTAAGTCTACCACAGAGACGAGTGTGAAGATGTTCTCCGATGGAATATGAGGGCTCAAAGAAAATCTTGGCTTTCTGTGGAGACTTGGTTGTTCCAAAGAGAGAATTTCCACAAAGAACACTGACTAATATACAAAAACTAAGAAGAAATTTGAGGCATAGTACAAGTTTGTGATCTCATTGTCTAAGTTAAATAAAGAAATTTGCACTGAAACTATAATTTTATTGTTTAAATTATATTAAGTATAAAATATAACTGTAAAATACCGTTATATAACCCACATATAAAAAACTAATTTTGATTTAATATCCATTGTTTGATCTTATTTCAAATTTATTTGGTTTAATCTTACAAATAAATGTCAATTTCTTTCAATTTCACAGTGCTGCGTTTACAGACAGAGATTTGATGCTCATTTTCAGCTCAAACAAGAGTCCTCATGTCGAGAGGTTCCAAGTTGTGTAGAACAAGGACGCATTATCATATACATTGTGTCTTTGTCACTTTCATCTCTTTGGTAAGTTCACTTCTGCTAGCTTAAGGTTAGAGTTTTAAATGAACATTACTTTAAGTTTAGGCTAATTACTTACTACGTAACGTTATTTCTTGTTAGTTAGTAGTGAGGTATACTATACTTTTACAAAGAAAAGTCTCAATTCTATTTATGTAAATCTCACACGTATTTTAGAATCTTTTGTGTCATCGTTGGGATGTAATCACATGTGCTTATCCATTCATTAGTTCAATTTCTTAAAAATAACAAAAATGAAACTAGAAGTAGAAAATATTGTATGCAATATTGATTTGAACTTCGTTACACTACTATGTTGAATTTTCAATTTGAATAGATCTTAAAGATTTATCTAATCTTAGGTTTAAATAATTTAAATAATCTAAGATTTATAGCAGTACAAGTTTGAGTTTGATTTATAAAAGTGCTAGTCTACCTTACTATAGGTTGACATACAAATTACGTTTAGCGGTTCGTATAGAACTTAAAATAAAAAACACGAGTTGATAACGTTATCGTTATGCTCACAGATTAATTGATTAAAATCTCTTAGATATAAGGAAGATATTAAATTCTTCCTCATTAATAGATTTTATGAATGATGTATTATTAATTACGCTACACTAAGTGTCAAGGGAGTTACATGGGAAATTTAAAGTCAATAGCTAATTTAATCCTGGGGATTCCTTGGGACTTACATAACTGTAAATCTTCCTGTCCTTCGCGAAGGCCTAATATTCGCTAGCTGTCAGTCAATAATAAAAAAGCATCAAATTCCAAACTCACCAAGGGACACCACAAAGAGAATTCATTTCTAAATATGTTTTGAATTTAGGAATTGCCACTCTTACATTATCAGCCTTCAATATTACTTCATTACTGGTTTGTTTTTAAAAACTACTCCATTTATCAATTCAATTGCTTGTAGTATTCAGTAGCCATCGTATTTTAGCCTAAATAAATTTTTGACACAAACCATAGATGAATCAAGAAAACGCGACGTGTAAAGGTTAAGGTCCTGCCTTTTTATCGCCACAGCGCTATCAAAATTAATAACCTCAATCTACTGGAACAGCAAAAGTAACTGTCACATGCGACATTAGCGGAAGTTGTATTGGTGAAGACGCACTATAGAAGTACCAAAAGGTAATAGCACAAGACAACGAAGAAAAATTAAAGCAGAATTGATCCACTGAACATTTCCCTCCTGGTAAATAGCTTGACGGCTTAAATAGAAATTACATAACCACCCACGAAATGTGTAATTATAATTACAACGTCTTCCGTGGTACATTTTCTGCGGTCGGGTGTAATTTCGTTAACTGCCTGTTTAATCTGCTGTATGTGCACCTTCTCTCTCTCTCTCTCTCTCTCTCTCTCTCACACACACACACAAACACACACACACACACACACACACACACACACACACACACACACACACACACACACACACACATAACCAGCTTTCTGTACACCAATTTGGATTCAGGAAAAATAAATCGACGATAGACGCAGTGGTGAGTGTGGTTGATATGGTTGTAGAGGGTCTAGAACGTCAGGATCACACATTAAGTGTGTTCCTCGACCTTTCTAAAGCATTCGACTGCGTTGACCATGAAATACTGCTTGACACATTACATTCTCATGGCATCCGAGGTGTGCCGCACTTATGGCTTAAATCATTTTTAAGTCAGAGAACTCAAGTGGTTCAGATCTCAAACCAATTTTATAAACCAATTCAACTGAGTTATGGAGTCCCTCAGGGCTCTATACTCAGCCTAATCCTTTTCCTGTTATATGTCAACGACGTACATTCATCGCTGCTGCATGGTAAAATTGTGCAGTATGCTGATGACACAACTCTCTGTTTCAGAGATAACAAACAAGAAGGTTTGGAGCTACAATCCTTTGTCGATATCAACAATTGTGTGCAATATTTCAATAGCCTCAACCTTCAAACGAATTCTTCGAAATCCAACGTGTTGAATTTCACACTGCGTCCAACGGACTCCCATATGTGGGTCAGCCGTCATGTTGGCAGATTCCATATTGGAAGAAGTCTACTCCCCAAAATTCCTTGGAAAACTCCTCGACCGAGGGTTGACATGGAATAATCACATTGACCATGTGTGCGCCAAACTGTCCTCAGGAATATATGTTTTGAGGTCCTTGGCCCGGTACTGCCCCAGTCAGGTATTGATTGCGGCATATTATGGGCTAATTCACTCTCACCTTTCCTATGGAGTAGTGTTGTGGGGGGCCTGTACAGGCAATAATTTCCTGAGGGTGTTCAAATTGCAAAAAAAAGCTATTCGTATCATCGCAAAGTTGAATTTCAGAGAGTCGTGCAGGACAGCATTCAAAACTTTGCAACTGTTGACTTTGCCCAGTCTCTACATTTTAGAAACATCTTGGTTCTGTTTGTCTAAATGTGCCCTAACCAGGGGACGTGACATACACGGGTATGAGACTAGAGGCAGAGATAACTACCGTACTGGAAGACACAGAACGGTGGTTTATGAGCACTTGCCTTCGCAGGCAGGTGTTCATTTCATCAACAGTTTGCCAAATTTTATTACAAACGCCCAAACGCCCAAGGCGTCAAAAGCTCGTCTTAAGCGCTTCCTGGTGTCAAATGCATTCTACAGCGTTGACGAGTTTCTGGCGTTTAACTGGGAGACCGCCCAATTCGATGACTGACTCCAGCGCTGAAAGTGGGTTGAGATTGGCGATGGATGAATGAGACTGGAAGGCATGAAAATTATGTAAGTTTGGACGTGGTGGTAATGTGGTATGCGAGTTTTAAATTTATAATTAATTCTAACGTTTGCCATACAATGTGTAATTGTGACGAGCAATTAAAGATTTGATTTGATTTGACACACACACACACACACACGCACACACACACACACACACACACACACACACACGCACGCACGCACGCACGCGCGCGCGTTCACGATGATGTATATTATCCAATATAAAATTGTTCTTTACTTATACGAAGAACCAACTTACAATCAACATTTCTAAAAGTGTAATATAATTAAGTATTTAAAATAGGTCAACTGCCGATTGGAATACTCTATCAGGTTTTATGGGAATTGTGTTCGAAATATATGGTCTCTTTAATTTGAAGTTATGCTATTGATAACACAACTATGATTGAAGAGTCTAGTATAAGGGGAATGAACGTTTACTAGTTATAGGATCCTTCAAATTTTACCATTCATTGGAATGACGTAGAATGACAGTAGTAGGAATGAAGTAGTTTTAACACTGCGTAATTAATTAAAAATTAAAAAATTTGACTACTTTCAGATTCACCACAATCACACTTCTATTTTCATTTTTGTACAAAGCGAGAATGCAACTGAAAGTGAATAGGCGCATTAAACCAACGAAATGGAACGTTGAAATGAGAATTTACATTGTCGTTGGCTTTGAGAGTGACCTCTGAACCGTGGTTTGCCCATTGATTGTTATTGTGTTTATACTATTGTCACTGTGACCTAAGACATAGTATAATGGTTTGTCAGTATAATATAATTAATCAATGCAAAAGCACAATACATCAAATTAATTAGTAATTTAACTGAACAAGATGTGATTGTGTATGATTAATAAATTTAAGAAAAAAATACATTTCTTTAATACTAAGCTGGTACTTAATACAAAATATGTTTATGCATTAGGAGATAGTTTAACAAAACCGAAATGTTTCCAAACCGTGTTGAATTTAAAAGATTATATTATCAGATTTTTCCGGTAAAAGAGAATTATGAACATGTTTTCTAATCCAAGCATTGTTACATTTCTTTTAAATTCCATGAAAATGTATTTTTTAACTCATGTCATGCGACAAGTTTATTATAATATCTATACATACCCTCGTTTATTGAGGCCTTCTAAATACTTTCATAAATATAATTCAGTCAATTTTTGAACATTTCCTATCAAAGAAATACTCGTTATATTTTAAATTTCTGAAATTAAACAGCAAAGTTTAAGTTATTAAGGATAATATATTTTAATACGAGAATGGAATAAAGCAAATATACATCACAATATTATAAAAATGCCAGACATCTGTTGCTTTACAAACAAAGCAAATGAAAAGGTTACCCCGACCGCAGATGTTACATGTTATGGGAGAGGCTTGGACTGGAATAACTTGTGGATGAGACGGGACGAGTTTTGCGTCATATGTACATTTAAGTAAAAATTTACTTTTAAAACGTGATACTATATAACTTGTGGTGTACTATTTTTACACAATGTTTGAATGTATTTCTTGAGTTTTTGCTGGTCTGTAAATTAAACAACTCAAATCTTCTAGACGATTAATATTCGTATATTAATATTTTTAGAGATTTCATCATCACCGCAATCCGAATTAATTCGCTTTACTGGTAAGAGAACCCAACGTGTTGTAAATATTACTGAAAATCTGGACTTAATAATGATTACTGGGTTTTATCAGATCATGCTGAGGGTTAGTTTTGAATTTATGAACGGAACCTGAGAATAAGATAAGGAGATAACCTCGTATCTGATAAAGAATTTTATCACGACATTTTAAAAAACTTTTTCGGTATGAATTTTTAGAAAGACATTTTTACTGTCTGTGGAAATATAGATACATTTATTTTTAATCCCGTGCTCATGCAGTCGCTGTGGGAGTAATTTATAACACCTATTTTTGTTGAATCAATCAACATTTGCTTACATTTACAATTATGTAACATGTTACTTTTTTTCAACATACAAAATTAAATTTAAATTTAAAATATTCATTAGTAAAATTGTAAAATTAGAACAGATATTTTTTTTACATTACGAATAACGATTTGAATTTTATAATGATCATAAAAAGGAGCGAATTAATTATTTTTACTGACGATGAGTCAGACACTATCTGGCAGGTCCGTGCCCGCACGGATATCGCCGCTTCCCCTCCGATCACGGCGAGAGGAGAAGGCTTCCCCCACCCCCGCGATCGCGCGAACCTATATAACGACGGTCGATTGAAGACACAGGGAGACAGTCAGTGACCGCGACACCGCCGACGACCGCTGCTCACCACGACTACTTCGACCCCTTCCCCCGACCCCCGCTCGCTGAAACGACTGTACATCGCGACTCGACGCCGCCGATATCCAGCAACCAGGTAAGGAACAACGACCCTGTTCCTTACTAAAGTGTTTATCTCCGCCATCAACAATTCTTCCAAATTTTTATGTGAAACAGAATTTAATATTTTATGTCATTTATGAAAGTTAAATCGATCTGAAATATATTATTAATGTTTGATGGTTATAGATTTATTTTGATAAGATAATTGTTTGATTTTAAATATACTCTTAATAATTTATTTGATATTTAAGGGGTATCAATAAATTTAAATAGAATATAATTTGACTTTTCTCAATTTACTTCAAACTTTAATTACTTTTTCAACTAGAATTACTAAAGTTATTTCTTTTCTTCAATTTAACTTATATTTTGAATTCCAATTAACCAGATTATATTTTTTTTATCATTTCGACTAAATTTTAAATACTGTGATAAAATTTTTCCTTTTTAAATTTTTCAGGTCTCGCATTTCTTTTCCTGGCGATCGATCTGACACCTCATCCGATTTTCCTTTACGAACTTTCCTACCGATTATCTCCTACCCGGAAAAAATTACAACAGTCGGGGACTCGCCTTACCACTGCTTTCTTTACGACGATTGTACTGGCAACCCCTATAACCCTCGACTTCCTTTTACAAATACTTTCTTCCCACCGACCCCTTCCTTATAAACTAAATCTTATGTTCAATCGATGTAAATTTTTATATTAGGTTATAAAGTTTCCTCGACCATCATTCTGTTGTCTGATTATTTATCACACTTCATGGCGAATCTCTAATCTACTCGGAAATATTTTTCTTTCTTATTGAAATTCAATCTAATTTTCATTTTATTAATTATTTATATTTTTGTAAGTGATTATTTTTATTTTTCTCCTTTATATATTTCTTTATAACTCGGGACTACTCGCAATCCTGTCTTTTTATCTCTGCGAACGTCCTGACACCCTCACCTCGATAACCTCCATCAAATTATTTATTTAACGATATTTTAGTTTATTTTTCTGGTGAACTGTGCAGATAGGGTGAGTGTTCAATTTTTCTTTGATTTCATAGAGCCCTGATATTTATAGTAGTTTAGTTTAGTAGCCTTATTGCATGGTTTAAATCATTTACCTTTATCTTAGCTTGCATATGGTAGGGTAATTCTGCATGGTGTGTTATAAGTGATTATTTTGTTTTTATTTTCCAAATTATATGCCTGAGAAAGTAAGCTTGATATTTTATTTTGGAGCTATACACTTGCCTACAGAATAAATACAGCTTAGTCTATTTTTATATTATAAATTCATCTAGCTTTCCATCCCGTAGAAATATTTTTTGTTAATGGTTAGTGCTTGCTTTAGGTATATAGTAGTTGCACTGTGATATTGGTGCATGGCTAATCTTTACTTTATAAGATTGTATATTTGCTATTGGTGTTATTTGAATATTGCTTTTGTTTGCCATTGCTATTCATATTTTGCTTTAATTTTGTACTTTTCTTCTACTAACCATCATTATTATTTTTTTATTTTTGAGGTTGAGTGGTAGAGAGGGCTAAATAGCCCTAACTCCGCCTCTTGAATAAAGGCATATTTCATTTCATTTCATTATTTAACCGATTAATTATTCCAACCCAAGGCTCCTTACAATAATTACTGTATACGACTCCCCGACCAAATTATCAGTGTTGGAGACTACTCAGCGTACTTGTAATTCCTCACTGACCGACGTATTAATAAACAATACAGTTGTTTTCGAAAATCGAACTCGCTTAAACAATAACTTTCCTAAAACAAGAAATTTTTTATTTTTCTGAGCAAGTTTATTTTTATTTTTTTTTTTTTAATTCTTCAAAATTTTTATTGGAGTTGACGTGATGAAGTAAGCCCAAACATTACTTTGGAAGTATCAATTTCTTCCGCAGGGCCCTCTGATTCGACTCCTAACAATAAATAATAGTGGTATAAAATTCTCGAACCCTGGAATTTTTAACCCAGCTCGACTGGCTATCTGGCAAGTTGCGAATATTTTCGCTTGCCCCGAAAAATAACATCGCAATTAATGTTTTCAATAAGTGAACACGGTTTATATTAAATATAAAATTACTATTTATATATTAGATTCTCTTACGAGATGCTACGTAGAATTTGTATGCTTTGTCGTTTTGACAAGTAATGTTTTCTTAAATAATTGTAATCTATAAAAAAAATCTCAATTATTATTGTGGCAGTCATATTGTCAATTATTAATACAATTCCGATCTAATTGAACCGTGTGTGAACTCGTGTTTTTATATTTCTAATTATCAAATGATTTAGTCTATTCTCCTACATATTCGATAAAGCATAGACGCCTAAAATCTAAAATTCCTATAAAAAAATCTGAATTCTGATCATGTTAAATGCTGATAGGAATCATCATTTTAGATTTTAAATGTAAAATAATCTAATAACTAATCATTCAGCATTCGATATGATCTAAAATATTTTTTAGTACGGGTATATTTTTTTGATGTCAAAACGATTGAAATAATTCGTTTATAGGTTTTACATAACCGAATATTTTAAATCTCATTATACAAACTTGACTCCAGACACCACGAGTCCAGTCTGTGGCAAAATCAGACTACATACGCAGCTTTAAGAGGAATCTGAACGGGATATAAATAAAAACATCACACATATCGTTTATAATTCCTCAAAGTAACAGTTAATGCGTGTTACCCAACAATTTATTTTTGTTAAAATTTAGTTTATGAAGTAATCCATGTTGATTTGTTTTAATTCACTGACCTGCTTCGTAACGTTTGATTACTACGAGTACATATTCATTATTTCGAATGTTATCATCGATTATTCTGGCGATATACTTTGCAGTAAAGAATATTTTACCAGAAAGCAGTAAATAATTAAACCGGAAGGCTTTACTTTTTTAATTATGCATCGTTTAAAAATCTCGTCTCATTGGGTTGACCAATAATTATAAAAATTATGAGAAATTTCATAATTGTAGCGTTAAAGGAGTTCATGATAACAGTTTCTATACTCGCAGACGTCTTTTGTTAATAGAATTGGCAACACAGACTCTATTGTTCGTATCTTAATTGAACACTCCTCGTTATATTTCCTGATTGTGTTCCATCGCAAATAGCTTTATTTACCTTTGTATTAAGACAACTCTCAATTAATAAAGGCATAAATTAAACTTTAGGAGAATTTTGTAATTTACAAATTTAGTACATAGTAACATCCTACATTTAAATACAATTTAATTTGTGCTGTAAATTGTGAATGTTGCCAACTGTCCACAAATTTATGAATAACTGGAACATTTTGTGTAGAATAATATCGCTTCTTGACAGTAAAATAACACTAAAATATTTATTATTTATTGTTAAATAAAAATTTTATTAATTAAATATTTTATTTATATTTTCATTATTATTTGTTATATACTGGGTGTCCCAAAATTACAGGACCAAACTTCACCAAATTGTTCAGGAGGTCAAACTGAACGAAAAATGTTATATAATATATAGTCCTATCTTGCTTCGTTTACCTTAGATCGGCCATTTTGGTTTTTACACACGGTACAAGTAATTTTATTTTCAATGCGGGTTTACCGATTTTGTTGAAACTTGGCATAAATATTATAAACATGAACATAAGTTGTAAAAAAAAATATTTTTTAAAAATCTTATGTGTATTTTCAAAATGGCGGCCATTTAAAATATTAAAACCTAAGTAACTTGAAAGCCAAACGTTATTTATATTATAACATTTTTCGTTCAGTTTGGCCTCCTGAACAATTTGGTGAAGTTTGGTCCTGTAATTTTGGACACCCAGTATAAAGAACTTAATCATGGAATTAGGTTATTGAAGTCAAAGTTTCATATTCTACATTCATATTCAAAATGGAGGACGGCTTAAAAATAATCCCATATGTTAGCAATTGCTGTGATTGCTTCCTGGCAACCTTAACAATTCAAAGTATAAGCTAAAAGCCTGTTTTTTATTACGACCTAAATGTATGTTATAATTTTCCAAATGCATGAAAAATTATATTTTGAGCACCCTGCATATAATAGTGTACTTTAAAGCATTCCAAACTGTTATTATGACCTTAGTTATGGATTAGAAAAGTATAATTAATTGTTAGTAATTGACTTGGTATAAATTATTTCTTATCTCGTGTAGGTGCTTTATTAATAATTTAAAGTACAAAAAGTGTTAGCAATAAGGATCGTATTAAAAATTTTGTTTTGTAAGATCTAAGAGAACAATCTAGATGGGTAATAAGGAATATGTTTTACAATTAATTATTTATTAATCACTGTCTGTAATATTAAAAATCAATTAAAAAGCCATTAATTAGAAAAGATTAAAAAGAATATACATTTCTTTCTTTCACAACGTGAAAGAACAATACTGTAATACTTTACAAAGTTAAAGTATTCATATTATTTACAGTAGATGAAATGCCAAGGGACACTAAGATAAAGAAAGTTTTGACAAAATTTAACTTTTAATACCTCGCTGATGTATAAAAACAATCTCTTTTCTGTGAAAATAATTTACCAATTTGTATGTACTTTGATCTGTTATTTTAAAATTACTTTTTATTTTTATGACGCACATTTTAATAACATAATTACCTAGGGTGAGATGAGGCTTGATATTCCTTCCTCGCTTCCAGGCCTTGTAAATCTTTATTTTTTTTAATAACACTTTATTTTGAGCTAATACTTTAAACATAAAGTAATAACTTCACAGAAGCAATGAAATGAGAAAGATTTCATTAGAAGATATTAAACTTTAGATTTTGTTATTACTGGACTTAAATAGTTGATATGTTGATTAGGCAGGTTATGGACAATTAATAAGATAATTTTCGGGTTAGTTGAAAGAAGCACTAATGAATTATCATGAGAACCTTGCGAGGGAGACATTTCCTCTTTAGTGTGCATCCATTCTTCATTTTGCACAGTTACGTGATCTACCAGCAATTGTCCTATTTTGGTTTTATTGAAAGCCAGTATTATGTATTTGGTTTTTTATTCTCTTCTATTTCAATATGGAAATACACTGTTCATTAGATAACAGAAATGTGCGAATGAAAGGAGTGGAAAATCTGGTTAAAGATTAAAGTTCTTAGTTTAATATCGGTTTCGTGTACTTTCCTAACACAGTTATGCATTTCGACATTTTATATGGTATTTTCATTGTAGAAGACTGAATGCATCCTAATATTTAAATTTTTATCTTTCTTTTTGATTAAATCCAGGTAAAGTGAAAGAAAGTGTACAATTGTTACTGCAATTGTATTCAAGTATCTAAAATACAAAAGCTTAACGATAAATAAACATTTTATTAAATTATTATTACAGGGATATATATTTTAATGTATCCTTTTATTAAATTAATATTCTCTTATATTATGTGTATATTTAAATAAGGCGCATTTTAGAGATTCAGAAGTGTATAAATAATCCTTTCTTAGATATTTTGGTGTTATGAAACTAAGAAAAGCAGTTTAACATGTTCAATAGCAAAAGGATTTTTATTTATGTGGAAACGTGTTTAAACGTTTAAAATATATTTTACAAAAAGTAGTAAAATAAATATATTTAAAAGTAATAGCAGCCCCTTGTTTTGTGAAATATTTATATCCGAAAATAGACTGGAGGACAATATATCACAGGCTTGTGTTTAGTATGGCTTAGGGCGAATGTGGTAATGGTTTTTACCGGCCCAGTTATTGTTACTGCCCACTCGTACCCCGGGATGGATGAACGCTCACGCATCTGCCTCACATCGGTATATTGTTTAAAGCTACCTTCTACACATTGTTTAAGACTGTCAAAGATTGAGTAATATCTGTTTTTACCATTTAACTGTGTTAAACTTAATCGTTCTTAAAAAATAATAATTTAATTAATAATAAATAATTTTGATTTAATTTTGTTAAGCCAGTAGGAAGGTTTGTCATTTAAAAACAACATAAGCATAACCATAATAACAAATAATAAAAAGTAAGTTTTCTTAACTGCACAGCAATATGTACTTTGTCCATCGGTTTTTGCAGTACTAATAATCTGTATAAACACTGTTTGCTATAGAAATTATCTTCTATTTATTATGAGTAAAAGATTAATCAGGCTGATTAGTATGAATTCAAGGGGAAATTTGAATCATTTAACGAAGTAAAAAAAGAAGAAATTGTTTTTACAATGTTTTTGATAAATATACAAGAGTAATGAGATACAACAAATATATTGATGACACATCTTGGTACACATATCTGCAATGTAATCTATTTTCTCTATTCTGATTTATAAACTCTCAATGTTAGATGATTGTAATAACATAAATGAATAAAAGTGATTTAAAAACCGACTTTAAATATATATTTTTCTCTAAACGTTACAAGTGAAATTAAAAGTAAATATGTATTTATCACCTGAACATGATGAATTATAATTATCAGCAAAAACCGAAGGCATTCTTATATCTGAAGCTTATATAAAAGTTTAGTTCGGTACAAGAAAACTTTCTAATTTTCTATAATATTTTATATTAAGTAACAATCAAATATTACACCAATTATTATGAAACTATACATAATCAATTCTTACATAAATTTAAAATGACTGAAAGTAAATTTGTTAACTGGTAAATGTTATGTTATCTGAGAACTAAACTATACTTTACGTGACTTTAGATTGTAAATTGAATCTTGTACCAAATCTCAAGTTTTCTGATTAATATCTGAGTTGTTCATGTAGCTGTGACACATAAATTGTAGTCATGAGTTTTTTCTACTTGAACGTTTCCGATATCTTTCTGTCGTTTTTCGACATATCGTCAGGACAGAGTATTAGAAATCAAAGGTTTCAGAACTTTGATAGGTTTATCTGATACTCACCCAATTATCATGTAAGACGAGTTGGAACATCAGGAAAATTACTTTCCCAAAGTTGAAAATGAAAAGTGTTTTTTTATTTTTTTCTAGTACATAACACGTTTTTGGTCTATCATCATAGACAAAAATTATTCACAAAATCCACTCTCCGTGTATTTTTAGATATTGCAATATTGCAGTGCTATCATACCTACAACATAATCTTAAAGTGTGACGGAGTGGTATGTGATGTCACTCTGATACGGCAATATGGAACACATGTGAATCATATTTCCCGGCGTACTCCGATATTCTAGCTATATCAGTTGTCGTCTCAGAAATCTATTTTCTTTGCTTTTCTGAATAATTCATACATAAAAAGACGAAGAAAAATAGTTTTTAGGTAAACTGAAAAGATTTTCTTTTACGTATAGATTTTTGTGAAATTTTATTCCTTGTATGATATACTATTGAATACTAGTTATACGTAAAATCTTATCCATCTTAACAATACGATGTTTGAGCTCTGAAATATCTAATATGAACAATTAGTTCACAGGTATATAATTTCTACAGTCGCACTGTCCATGACAGATTAATTGAATAATGCCACACAGAGAAATTAAAGACCATACAGTCCAGTTTACCTTATCTTCTCAATTTACACAACTGTTCCTGGCCTCACTTTTATATAATAAGTAGTATTGTGTATATTTAGGACAATGATTGTAAATTTGTAATTGAAACATTTGTCCCTGTTTAAATTTATTTTATAGTCTTAAAGGAATTTATGGTTTACTTCTAGTTATTACAGTAATTTAGAATGGAAATATTTCATGAGATCATTGATAATCGCGCAGTCTATTGCGCCATATTCTGATTCTCTACTAGGAGGAATATAGCAGAATATAGGATTTGATGTGCATTATTTAATGCACAATTTTAATTTTTTTTTAAGTTTAATCAAAGTGTTCGTGGAGTTAACTATTTAAAACTTACTTTCTAGCCACATTCAATGTTATATAATTATGGAGCTTTGTTAGAGGAATTCCACTTTGTATGATCCACTAAAGAAGGCTACTTTGAGAATCCTGGCGGTGATTTAGTGTACATTTAAGCTCTAAACGCTACAAATTATTCTGTTTAAAAGCTCTTTACTTCTTATCATCGCTACTCAAGAAACTTTTAATTACCAATGAAACTAATTTAGTCCTCTTTACATTCATTACATTATATTTGGGACAAAATTCAATGGTTCTGTTCATAAAACTCAAAATTGACTGTGAGTTCTGAAACTTTTGATCATATTGGCTTGAAAATAAATATAAATTAAAGACTATTGGAAGAATAGCACATCTTTTGCTTATCTTTCCCTAACATATCATACTCTATACAGCTATTTTCTACACAACAAAGGAACAAAGATCTTTAATTTTGCGGATTTAATGCGAGAATTATTTTATACGACGAAGAAGGAAGTGTAGAAACAATATTTTTTATGGATTCCACAATACACCTCCCTTGGAAGCCATATTCTGTTTAACAGTACCTTATCTCTCTCATACTTTACACAGGTTTTGCCGGTAAAGTAACCTCGGGAAAGTTGAGCTCAGTAAAACTGTTACTGTACCAGTCCACAAGTGATTTTTAAATTTTGATTTACTATTGAAAAAAAGCTGTTATGATTTCATGATTACTTTACGCTCTTTTCAAAGTTAATTACATATTTTTAGTATATAACAGAGATGTATCCTTCGCACATGCATCAATTTCTAAAGAGTTGCTTGTAAAGTTCATTTATTTATGTATTAAGAAAATAATGAAATATTGAGAGGGCAAAATTTTTCTTGGACCCTATTGACTCCTAATATTTGTTCCAAATGATTCTGTCTTAATAATGCTGTTAAGAGGAACTACCTTTTTAAAATGCTTTTTAAGTCCGTTGAGTTTTATATCAACATATTTCAAAATATCACAGTTTATCAAATCGTACAAGAATTGATTCTCAAATTAATGATGTAACATAACATTCATTACCTTGGCCAACTAAGCATCTAAATAGTTAAGCAATTTACAATATTAAATGTGTTTTACCTCTTTAGAGACTTAGCGCTTACTACTAAGTCTTAATATATGTTGTATTCTTTATTTTACGTAACTAAATTTAATAAAACACCATGATATTTTCATAAATGAACTGTATAATTAACTATTATTTTATGGAAGAAGCTGACTGACTCTTTTAAAATCTTTAGACATAGTACTCAACAGACGTTACAGATTAAATTCACGCGCTATTTTTATCACTGTTTTTTAAGACTGTTATTTTGCCATTTATTGCATACTGTTCTATGGCACTTAGACCTTAAATCCTAGTTATTATTAAACATACGTCAAATCTAGAACAAAATTGGCAACACAGCATGATGTTTATCACCTGATCCAAGGACGCGTCATGCGCAATGTGCGCCTTCAATGAACTTCATATTATATAACACTAATTGAAATTGGTTGATTATTAATGATTCAGATGTGCGATGATACTAAAACATGTTTTTCTTTTAATTTGAAATTGCTAGTACTTTTTATTTTAGGTCATATCGCACTGACAACTAACATCCATAGCACAGACGTGCGATCATTTCTCCATTTACTACAATGGTTTCTGTTCAGTATGCAAACTTCAGTTTTCCAAAATTGTAAGATTTGTTCCGCAAATTTTCTAATTCCTTTCCATAGGCCATACGTTTATTTAGACCCCCAGCACATTTTTGCAAATGTAATGATTTCAGATGTGCATAATATTATAACACTTCTATTATTGAATTTTATTTATCGGTGTGTTTTATGTCGCTTCCTGGAATAATAAAAATGATATTATGCCCAAACCAATATGTAACATTTGATCAATATTGTTCAAAAATTAACAAACTGTGACAATGTAAAATCCCATTTTAATAACTCACACTATAACGTTATACTTACTATAACATTCTAGTTTAGTAATAGTTTTATGTTTTCGGCAGTCAGTGAGGTTTATTGTGACTAGTGCATTAAAAGGTTGGTCGTGACGGTTTTCAAGAAAGAAAGAGGAGAACAATCAAACACAAATTACAAAACATATTGAAACCTAAAAATATAAGTGGATACATAAGGAATTAAATACAAAAGTTAAAGAACTGTACCCTTGGTAGTAAATAATTAGTACAGTATTATGTAAGGAATGTAGCGAGACGATGTCAAGTAGCTGGAGGAAAGTTTCCATCAGAACTAATTATCATAATCTTAACATCGTTACATTTTCAACGAAAATCAAGTTTTCTGTAACAGTTTTTCATTTAGGCCAAACAATTGATCTCGTAATAAATTTATCTGTAACGCTGATTAACATATTTTATAAAGTATATATTATACAACTTCCAAATATTACACACTTTACGTGTAGTTTTGTACAGGAAATGTTGAAATCATTTTAGCGTTTAATCGTATTACGCAATTATGAACAGTATGAACAAAGAAAGAAAGAATTATCTTCAAAACATGTTTGCTGGTATTTGAATTTTGAAATTGGAAAAATAATCAATCCACTGTATTTTAGCCAGTGGCGCAGTGTAGTGGGTACGGCGGTTATCGCAAGATAACCAGATCAAGCAACGCCGAGCGTGGCTGCTGCTTGGACAGGTGACCGCTGAGCGATCCTGTCCTTGCAAGCGGCCCGCCTGCCCGGCCATTGGTGGTGGTTCGGAAGTCACCTTTAAGCCGTTGGTCCCCAGGTTAAGTGTTAGAGAGGGCTTCTTAGCCCCTAACTTCGCCTGGTAAAATAAGACATTCTTTACTTTACTTTTACTTTTATTTTAATACATTTTGTTCGTATATTATGTCAATAAATTTCTAAACTGTAACGTAGCTGCTTACGAGTGACACATCTTGAATAATAATAAGGAATTTCATCTAATACATTAATGTCTTTTCAATAATGTCTATACATTAAAGTAGGAGAATACATAATAGAGGAAATCAGGAAGGAGTTGTTCACGTAACGAATGGGAGAAAACCTACTGAGCTAGAAGAATATATAGTACTACATAAAAGTAAACAAAACCATGAGTCGTGTATTAAACCGGCTTGACTACAGTTAAATGCAGTATATATAGACTACAGGTCATATACATTTGGACACAGGCTGAAAATCATACAAAAACATTTTATATCCCCCTGGCAGACAAAAGAGAAATTGTGCCAGTTTAATGATTGATGCTAAGCCAAATCCCACGGATTTAAATGATGGTGTCTTAGTATTTTTTCTTGCCTAGATGTAAAATGGAGGTTCATGTAAAATGTAGTGTCACATTTTAAAATTTAGTATGATTGTTCTTAATTTAATTTACTCTCCAATTTTCCCGCCTGATATTTCTACCCGTAAGACCAATCAAAATATATTCGATTTCTTTCCGTCAAATCTTATGGAACGATGCTCCAACATCAAACTCAATGTTGGTTATATAGAAAGAAACCGTGCAAAATTTCAAGTGTATAGGTGAGACCATTTTTCACAAATTGTGCAGATATACAAACAGATACTTTTAGAGTCCCCGATTAACAAACTTTACTAACATTCAGCTAACAATACTCTTTATTAATTAGTACCTAATCCAGTTAAATTAGCAGGTGCGATTTCAGCCTGATGATTACTTTCCCGCTAAATGGTAAATGCCACTAATTACGTTGGTTAAAAGCCTTATAACGTCTTTCACTTCTTATTGCAAGTACTTACGAAACTTTTGAATTTCCAAGTTAATTAAATTAATCCTCTCCTCCTCTATAATGCTATTTCGTTCAGTTCATCAAAATTTTAACAGATTTAATTCTATCAATTTAAAAGTAAATTTGAATTTGTTTACATTTTACAATGCAGAGACTATACTGTACAATTGTTTACAAAAGAAATATTCTGATATCAAAGACTGCCGCCAGAACGAACAGCTGTTGCCGCTTTTATTTTCTCAGCCATATTCCATCAGCTGTCTGAATACAAAACAAACAAAGCTTTCTTGTTCTGTATAATCCATTGTATAGCTAGTCTTTCGCTTCTGTGTATGAAGCCATTTGAGACAGGGAGAGCGATATAGTTCTTTCTTAATACGCATTACATCCAAAGCCACTACCAACTGGTAGTGACTTGTTAGTGCCACTAACTAAATATATATTTATTGATTTTATAGACGAATGAACGCAAGTCAAAAGGCCATTTAGGCGAAATGAAGTTAGTGCTACAGGAAAGACATTATGGTAGGGTCAGAAGCAAGAAAATTACACCTTACCTCTGAAGCAGAATATATAGTTCAATTATATTCCATCTGGAGGCCATTTGTTTTTATTTATTACAATAGTTTTAAGAATTACTTAGAGGCATCGAGTGCCATTCCAATGGGACACAGTAACATAAGGCTCAATTCATCAAGTTTTACTTCTCTACAGATGAATGGGTGCTAAATAAGAATCCATTCCAGGTTGATTTCACAGAAAAACAAATTCTTACACAAATTGAGTACATTCATATTAAAATTTACACGTGACATAGGATAACATTTAGCCTAACTATCAAAGTTTATTGAACGTTAAACTTAAAATTTTTAATACAATCTCAGTGCCGCCAAGCTTTAGAAGAACAAGTCCAATGAGGACCAACCTGCCTTCCACGAACAGTTGGTTCTATAGCTCGGTGGTAGATTCACAGAGGGTCTATTAATATATTTCTTCTCTGAAAAGCTAAAAACTGTAATTAATTAAAAACAAATTGAAAGGAATAAAAATCGATTAATTGTTTGATTCTTATTATTATTTACAAGTATATCATTCAGATCTATAAACAAATTATCGATAAAATTTGGCCCCATAGTGGAAATTTAGCTTCAGTCCACTGTTTTAATGAAACTTCCAATAATGTATCTCCGTCTATTCAGGTAAAGGGGAAGCTTTATTTTGATTAGCTGGAGCTTTACCAACCAGCTACAAATGTGATCTACATCGATTCTTTATTTAATATAACACGTAGCTTTTAGAAAATTCTATGACCTTATCTGTGTTTGTGTTTTCGTTTGTGGGTGAAACTGCACTCTTCTATCATAATGATGACAAAAACTAACATGCAAATAAAAATTTTTTTATTTCAGAAAATTGCTATATAAAATCTTTGAAATACATTATTCTTATGTTAAATATCATTAAATAGGATACTCGTAAGGGAAGTGCTTCCTCATGTCCAACAGTAAAGTAGCCAAGCTCTGGTAAACCAAATCCCCTAAAAGCTTGAAACAATGTTTAAGCTGATCTACTCCAGCTCATGATTTCAGTGCAATATCAGCCTGTATAACTGTTACTGATCCCCGGTTTGCAATTTCACTGAATGCATTACTAGTAAATATGGTTGTAATAAGAATTGATTGCATAATTTGGTTTATTAAAAAAGACAGGAAACTAATTTATATTTTGTACCAGCAATACTTATTCATATAATTGGGTGTTGTAAGACCAATCCCAGTCTAAATTCATTTAAATTAAATACAATTCATATATTATCATTTTAATTTGTTGTTTATTGAAAAGAAAACCGTTCTGGTACATTTGGGAATTTTGTAGGAAACATTTTCTTAAATACTTTATTCAGCAGAATAGTGTTATCAACTTCTAAGAGTTTCCGTCCTAACAGTTAAAGTGAATCTATTTTTTGCCATAATTTGAACTTAAGTCTATGCTAATTTGTCATTTTCCACTTTAAAAATTAACATAAAAAATTAAAATCCATCAAAACTGTTCTTTGATAAGATTAATTTTTGAATAAATAGACATAGAAAATATATCCTTTATTTTTCAGAATATACAGCATTTTGCATTGATTTAAATTGAAATCCTTGTTCAGGCACGCACGTAAATTATCTAGTTCTAATTAAATAATGTAAAAGGATCTCTCAATAAACCCTGTATGAGATGAACTTATGTTCAGGTAAATCTTACAATTAATATATTTTATAAAAATAAATATTATTTTACTCTTTCAAATAATATGAAATTAATGCCTTCACATTATGAGACATAAGTACTTCTGTATTTATTTTTGTTAAAGGAAACGCCAGTTATTTTTACATTAATAAGAACATAAATAAGTTAATCAGTGAAAGTAAGCAACAAATGTAGGTTTACAACTATTAAATACAAATGACGCAATATATAATATTTGATCGCGCACCATTTACTTATTAACTGTGGAGCTCAAACAACAATATAAATAAATGATTCTATTATTCTATATGTTCAAGAGTGATGTATAACTGTTCTAAACACATTAAATTATTCACCAAATTAAAAATAAATACTTAAAACTTTATCAAGAATTATAATTTAAAATTTTCCACATTATAATAATATTATAGACATTACTAACTTAAAATTAATATGTACTTAACGAATTTTTTACATACAAATATCTTACACTTGTCGTTTTAATTCTATATATGCGATGAAATATCATGAAATAAAATAATTTATATTTACTTAAAATTTCAATAAATTTAATTATTGCCACGTGACACATGTTTAAGGGTTCAACATATTTTACACGTTTACACTGTTAGTACCTAGTTTTTTATTACTAGTCCACCCCTATTTCATTGATCGTATGGACTACATATATTTTTATAGAGATATTGAAATATATGTTGTGCATGTAATATGTTTTAATATTCTACAGAATGAAGTTAAAATCGTTTAGCGCGGTCCAATTTAACCTTTTCTGATAAATTGTACATACATTTATTTTTACACCATTAAAATAATAAATGTTTAAGCTTCAAGAAAATGGTAAAAAAAATATGTAAAATATTAGATGTTTTTCAGGATTGAACAAATGTAATATAAAATTTAAATAGTACCTTTACGATTCCTTCACCGATTTGGATTATATGTTTGACAGGATAGTTTACCACCTCTTCTGCATTTTAACACTTTTATCTGGATCTTTGTAAACCAAGATTGTGAGATTCTCAATTCACTTAGGAGAAAAGCTTTTGATTTTCGTTATTTTTATCCATTTACAGTAATTTTATCACACCTTTTAAAAGTATTGTAAATAATGTATACACGCAATGTTGTAATTTTTATTATGTATTCATATATAGTGCAATGCAATTTATGAAACATATGAAACAATATTGAACGTTTATGTGCTAGAGCGTAAATAATGAACTAATCCTCTCAATTACCATGAAATTAATTTTTTTTAATCTCCTTGATCTTACTAATTTATATTATAAAATTAAAGAAAATTTTAAGGCACATTTAGCTGACACTTCTATCAGATATACTATTTTATCTTGTATTTTATTTTAAAAAAACAGCAATGTAATGTGAACCCTTCAATATGATCCTTGGAGAGGATCAAAGCTCGCAGGATATTTCGTGAATGAAACGAGCTACAAATTTTGCAAGCAACATTTCTGAATTTTGTAACGTGAAAATTGCTGTGGTGTTTCTTCTGTTCCACTTGTTTTATTAGGTCTCCGAGATAGGTTCACACTGTTGTTTCTTGTGATGACACTGTATAAAAGTTACTTTCATCTTACTAAATAATTCCACAGGATTTGAAGTAATGGAGACACTGACGTCTACAGAGCATCTGTATCATGATTAAAGAAAACGTGAAAAAAATTCATTTAAGACGGCTGTAATTAAAATAAACCTCTGCTTCAATTTATCAAAAAGTATCTGTTATTTTCATTCCCAATCCAATGATTTACATTGTAATGAATATATAACTGCATCGATCGATTTGATAAAAAACCTAAAATCTATGGTGTAATTTTGTATACACCCACCTATCTCGTTATTCCTTATTATCAAGGGATAGTCATTAGTAGCTACGTATTTGCTTAACGTAAGTAATAAAGAATTACCTGCTTGTGTTGATTTACTTTAGTAAATTATTATCCATGAGACTTAATTATCATTGGATTACTTGTTATATTTTAATGAACTTTCAACTTCTTTCAATATTTTCCAGGAAAACCATCGCTGTTTAATTTCTTTCAATTATTAGAATATTTTTATGTCATAAACTATTACGTCAGGTATTAAGTATGTCAGTCTCTGTCAGTTGCCAGTAATCATAACTTTGTACAGAATAAATGTGTGGAGTTATAAAATAAATTGTTTAACCATTTTAATTAAAATTTTCATTAAAAGCCAATCGTGTATTTTTCTTGTTTATTTTTGTAAGGGAAAAAACATTTCATAAAAGAGCTTGGTAAATATATAAAATATTGTAGAAAATCTTTATCACATCAAATGACACTACAAATCCAATTTACAAACCTTTATGTATAACCAAGTAGGTAATAAGGTAATAATGGTATACTTCAATAGCTGTATTTAAGAGAAAGAAACTAAATTGTAATTAATAACATTTGGAGAGTACGGAGATTTAAGTTAAAAATATGTAGAATACGTACATAATTATTTGTTCAAAAAATTAAAAAGACAAATCACTAAATAATAAAGTAAAAATTTTAATTTTATAAGGTTTAACTTTAATGCAGCTAAATATCAAACTATGTTTATGATCAAGAACACAAGTGGAAGAATTGTATGTAATGTATGTAAAATGGCGTAACTTTGAAAAAAATAATACATCGTACAAAATAATTTTGGTTTACTTTCTTATTTTATGTTTATTGTTATTTATTTGTGAGGGTTGATTTGAAAGGATAATAAGATCCAATGATTAAGTCAAATGATTAAACTAGTATTATCACTAATAATGATGTAGCAACAACTTACTGATTTCAATTTGAACTAGTTTCAAATATTGTGAGTTGCGTTAATTTAGTGAAAATATTACATTAAAGAAAAATTGACACCGGAACTTTAATTAAAGCAGTAATTTTATGAGCACACTTAAATATATTTAATTCAAAATTTCTGGTACATGAATGATCACAATATCGAGCTATGATTGTAAGCGTCGAAATTATCTTAATTCAAGCGTATATGTATTTTTCTAGACAATTGTGAAGAATTTTTTTTATCTTGGTATTAAAGAGAAACATATAAGTTATACCGTATTTTACTACGAAACAATAATTAAATAACAACCCAGCACAAATAGTACTTATGAGAAAAGCGGGTAAGGTCTGTACCGAGTGTGAAGTAATAAGGGGTTTTGTTGGCGGCGAGAGATTATGTACGAATAAGTACCGGCCCTGGCGTGGAGGAAACTGTGTTTATATTTTTGCAGTAAACTTTCATTTTCTTTCCACAGAGTAATTGAAAATTTAGTTATGAATATGTTAGTAAGTCTGGTTTTTTTCGAAATTGGGAAACTTCTGAGTTCCAAGTTTATTGTAATCTCAGCAGTTTCGTATTGAAATATCCATACCGACACAGTTTAGTTTTACCTAGGGGTTCCTTTGAAATTTAAAATTTAAAATGAATATGAGGATGAAATTTTGAAATATACATTATATAACAACTTTTATAAAGCTGTAAAAGACTTTAAAATAAAATATGTTGAATAGCATCCAAACTAGAGCAAATTAGAAAGATCTGTATCTAGTTAGATATTTTTTTGGAAAAATCCAACAGTATATTGTTTATATAAATTGATAGTAAAATAAAAGAGCTACGCTTATTAGTCTTTAGGTATATGTAAAATTGTTTTTCTGTTGATAGAAATGTCTAGTTATAAATAGCTCTCACATCGCAAAAACCAACAATTATATTATTTGCCTCATGGATCTGAAAGTATCTTCTCTGAGCGTTATACAAGCAACTGTTGAAACTGCCGTAGGTGTTTTGTGTTCCAAGATAACAAAACATCTTACATTTCTGAATGTGACTTTAAATTTTATTACAACCATAAAACATACGTAACAACGTACATTGCAAATTTGTAGTAGAATTGATATTTTTTGAAATATTTCACTTTGAGATATAAAACACTTGATTGTCTCCGTTTTGAGATGGGAATTGGTATTATTTATTTAATTTTATGTACGAGTATGTTTCCTTTTTATTCAAGGAATTGTTTTACCCTCAAGGGTATTATGGCCTCAATGTATGAGATACGGTAACAATGTCTGGAACATTTTCTTAGAATTCAGATTTTAGCTATCCTAGGTTAACGATGTACTGTACTTTTGAGAAAATTTGCCTTGAAATGTTTCTTATTCTTTAAAGTAGTAAACAATTTTTAAATATCAGCGTTCAGGCGTGTTCTTGTAATATCAGGACCTGAGCCCTGAAGAAGTTTCTATCAGAGCAGGAAGTGGGTCAGACGTTGTTTACTGAGAAATTCAGAACCACAATGGGGTAGGGACAAGGTGCCTTGTTTACCTGACCAGTACGTAACCAAAGATAATAATTCCTAGCAGATGAAAAAGTTGATCAGTGTGTTTAATTCAACCAAGGACATAGCGTGGGAAAAACAGAGATGTTTTCAGGGGGAGGGGATTAAAAGAACAGAGGGTTGCTTTCGTAGTTGAGTTGAATATGTTTGGAATAAGTGTATGAAGAATTGGTTTGTTCATCAAAGGAATAAGTATACCGGGGCTGTTTTCATTGTTGAGTTGAATATGTTTGGAATAAGTGGACCAAGTGATAAATATCTAAAACGGGCTTGTTAATCAAAGGAATAAGTCAGCCTGGGCTGTTTTCATGGTTGAGTTAAATATGTTTGGAATAAGTGGACCAAGTGATAAATATCTAGAAAGGCTTGTTCATCAAAGGAATAAGTCAGCCGGGGCCGTTTTCATGGTTGAGTTGAATATGTTTGGAATAAGTGGACCAAGTGATAAATATCTAAAATGGGCTTGTTCATCAAAAGGAATAAGTCAGCCGGGCTGTTTTCATGGTTGAGTTGAATATGTTTGGAATAAGTGGACCAAGTGATAAATATTTAGAAAGGGCTTGTTCATCAAAGGAATAAGTCAGCCGGGGCTGTTTTCATGGTTGAGTTGAATATGTTTGGATTAAGTGGACCAAGTGATAAATATCTAGAAAGGGCTTGTTCATCAAAAGGAATAAGTCAGCCGGGGCTGTTTTCATGGTTGAGTTGAATATGTTTGGAATAAGTGGACCAAGTGATAAATAACTAGAAAGGGCTTGTTCATTGAAGGAATAAGTCAGCCGGGGCTGTTTTCATGGACGAGTTGAATATGTTTGGAATAAGTGGACCAAGTGATAAATATCTAGAAAGGGCTTGTTCATCAAAGGAATAAGTCTACCGGGGATAATATTGCGCTAGAACTTTAAAGTATTGTTGAGTAACTTGAGTTTATTAAGTATAGAGATGTTTGGGCAAATACACTCTGCCCTTATCTACTAACATCGCATCGTCCTGATTTTTATTTTAAAATTTAAACAACGAGTGTGGATTGCCAATAATATTAAAATTGTACGACCCCCCTCCACCCTTCACGGTGGAGTTTAGTCTGACTTTCGGTATGAACTAATATTGTAAATACCAAATTTCGTAAATAAAAAATTAGAATGTCCGAGAGATCAAAATCTTTCTTTCTCTATCTAATAATTCCATTACTGGTCCTTTACGTAGATTACGTCTTTGACGTTTTGACTTGATAATCGCTAATTTTTACAAAACGTCAGAATTTTTAAGTTTAGTATATTGTGATGGAGAAAAAAACCAGCGCAGCGGTTCCTTTTTGTTTACAATTTCATTCTACATAATTCTTTTCTTAAAATTTGACTTCGAACAACAAGTTATCCTTTTATGGGTCCTGTTGTTTTCAGGCTCTATTTATTACATCACAAAATGCACGTACATGACAAATTTTAAGTGTACATGTTCTCTAGAACTAATCCGAGTTTATATTTCATACAATTTACATACTTTCGGTTCTAATTTGTTACTTTCAACAACACTGCGGTTTCATTAATTTTATATGTTAATTTAATATGTCCTTGGAGCATAAAAGTAAACAAAATGTGCCAGTTTAGACTATCAAACAATATAAGGTAAATATAATAATCTTATCAACAAATATTGCAAAATTATACATACTTCACTGTGAATAATATCAAAATATAGTAATAGAAATGATTTTACCTATTAGAGAGACTACCTCATACTAAATCTATAGACAGTAATTGCATTACAAGTATAATAGGGACATATAAGGATTGTGATAACGATTTTATAGATGATTTAGTAATGCAACCATTCACAAAAAGTTTCAAATTAGGCTTACTAGTTTAGATTAATCCCAACACATTCGGTACATTACTCAACATCAACATTTCAGTGATAAAAAATATATATTGCATGATATGTGGTAGGCTATACGGTATATGGTTCTTTCACCATAAAACAATACAGTTAAAAATGGTAAATAAGTGTTTATATACAGTTATTTTTCAGTAGAATCTAAAATAAATTTAAAGTCAACTTAACTTTATCAGTAATAAGGAACGTAATCAAGATGAATCATTCCTCTGGTTAAATCTGTACATTAATACACTTTGACATCTACTAACGAATATCGAGTTGGATACTCGTTCCTGATTACTCCTGAGACATTAGGCAATCATTTGTTGGTGCAGCTTCTGAGAATTGTAACGTAAACTAGATTCAAAGAGTAATTACAATTCAGAATCTTAGTAAAAAATACTACAAGTTAGAAATATCAAGATAGATATTGGTAGTTTATTACTCTTGAGACTTTAAGGAATCATTTGCTGGTGGAGCTTCTGAGAATTGTAACGTAAACTAGATTCAAAGAGTAATTACAATTCAGCATCTTAATAAAATTACTAAAAGTTAGAAATATCAAGATAGATATTGGTAGTTGAACACTCTTGAGACTTTAAGGAATCTATTGGTAGTGAAACTTTGTGGAGTGTCAAAAAAAATTCGTTTCAGCATATTTTTAATTGGCTGAGCGTTAGCGAAGCCTATTATTACACATTGGGATGGAAAAATGTCATTTCTTACTGCCTGTGTGTTTATTGTTTTGACATGAGACGTATTAACACGTGCAAAATAATTATCCTAAAACAACTAACATCATTATTTTTATGTTGCCTTGATGTGTAGACTTACATTATATTTAAATGCAGATATGAAGATGCAAAATTTCAAGTAGTATGACTGTAGTCAGTGCGTTTACAAATATATTTATTCTGCTACTCAACGTTGCCATCATTATTACCCACCACCCATTGGGTAAATCTCACGGATTGATATCCATCTCAGTCAACTTGATGTAGTTTATAAGTTCGTTCTCAAGATAACATGCCCGCAGAAATACGGATAGTCAGATAGGCAGATATGTGGGGATAAATTATAATTTTCAGACTCTCAAATGCTGCTCTAACGCTGGCTATAAAGCGTTGAATTGTGGATTATTTACAGGGAAATCTGTTTTTATTTGCCTTACTTGAATTGTGACATTTTCAAACCAAGTACATGGGATAGCTTATCAGCGAGTTACTTGATTTCTTAATTAAAATAAGGGCAAAGGTCACAAATATGCACTTATTAATATATTATGACTTCTGGAATAGATAAAGAATATTGGCGTTGTGCCCTGAAGTGGTTACAAGAATCAAGTTTAGTTACATCTAACAATGGCAAATGTTATCATCCTACTCTTTAAAATTATCCCTCAAAAGTAAAAAAAATTACAAATAATGGAATAAGTTTAATTTGTGGAATTGAAATAAATTCGTGCGCTAGAAAATAATTCACAACCATTTTGAAGGGATCATAACCATATTCGTTCTTAATGGAACCACATGTTTGAACATTTTACATCGTTAAGAATTGACTGGATAGAGTTCTGCGTTTCGAGGCTTTCAGACCACCCTATTCTTTAGTTGTAAAAATACTAAATATAAGGGGTTAAGCAAGCACAAAACATTATATGATTACGACCAAATTATACGTCAAATAAATCATGTATCAAAGGTTCACAGTCGTGTAGAGATCACAAAACATGTACTGCTCAATGTAGGTGCACTAAACATAACATGATGAAAACAGCACACAAGGGTTTGGAGCAATAGATCCAATTATGGTAGTTGGCAGAAGAATTAGAAGATGAATTCGACACTTCGTTTTTGTTCTGATTTTAAAAGTCATATAATAGCGGGTTATAATTTTATTAGCCGAGGTACATTTGATATTTTTAAATTTTTAGATTTTGTAGTTAATTATTTTAAGCGTGATAAACAATTTTAGAAAATCAATTTCTTATGACTTTGAATGGCTTTAAATGTTAGAACGCGTTCATGCTAACCACAAATCCATTTCAACTTACGATAAGTGTAGAGTATTCTAAAAAGTAATTCAGCTTAACTTCATAAGCTGCTAGTATTTAACATAATAAAGGCAACGGTTCTAGAGATTGATATAATTCTTTTAAAATGAATTTCCGAAAAAAACTTCATTCATACTAACGTAGGCGTTTAATGTTGTAACAGCGCTAGAAGTTTCCCTAAATGGAATAGCTGGAAAGAAGTGTAGACGTTATGAATACAAACCCTGCAGCAATAACCCACATCTGAACGAATATATTGTAATGTAAACCTGAAGCGAGAGAGAAAATAAATTTTTATATTCTGGCCGGTTTAATTTCTGCATTCAGGTCAAAATATTGAATTAAATAGTTAAGTAAAATTATTATATGAATAATAAAATGGATTAGTTCAAATTTATTGGATTTTATATTATTATTGGTAATTATTATGGAGACCGAATGTTCTTTAAAAATTTTTTTATATTATAGACATGTACAGGGGTCAGAATAACCTCTCTCTTCCAAAATTTTGAAATGTAAATAAATTAAGGTTAATATGTTTTTCAATTCGAGTTATCATTACTTACGCAGTTATTTATCTAAAAACTGTCTTTAGATCATAAATATTAATATTTTTTATATATCTTACTATTTAAAGGTATCCTAATTAATAAAAATGACCGGTCTTTAAATTGACATTTCAATTATTCTAAAATGAACATTTCCTTTCATATTCTAAGGATATGAATATTTTACAATGACAATGGCATCTCGATAGCACTTGGTATGATTTATATAGTATATACGTCTTTGATGTCCCTGATGCAGAGCAGAAAATTTCATACGTAACTGTGAGAAACAGCTAGTTCCTTATTTAATATAACATTCTGCATTCATTTAAAATCAAACAATGGTATAAATTTAATTTTTTAAAGCCCTTTCACTTTCAAGGAGAGTATCATCAGACCTACATAACACAACCAATCCTTCAAGTAAAATAATAATTATTTTATTATTTTACCGTCTTCAAAATGGTTCAGTATATAGCCTATATATTCATGAATATGTTTATACATATACTCATTTTAAGGTTTGGCAGGTATATAACCAAACGTGAACGAACATCTTCAAGTTCGGACCAATTATCACAACATGGACTGTGGTACAAATACGTCTAACTGTGAAGTAAGTGCTGCATCACGTACAACATGAAAACATTTTACAAACAATAATCTATTGATTGTTACATAAAATATCAATGATTTTACCTTTCTCCATAACGGTAATCGTAAACACTTAGCTTCAAAATCATTAAGTTAGTGGAAATAAATTTAAATGTGGATGATGGGTTTCGGTCTTAGACGTAACACGGAATGTGTGAGGCTATTTATTTCAAAAGTATCTGGAATTTCAGAGACAGGGTCGATTTGGTTTAGCAGCGGTGTTTCGGTGAATTTCGTAGACTCCATGTATGTAAAAGTAGCTGTAATATGTAATATCTTGTACGATGACACAATTTTGATGTTTTAAAACAAGGAATCAAGAGTGTATGCAATACTAGGCTTTACTGTATAAATTTTGAAATACGTGAAAAAGGTCTTGTATGAAAAACTTTACCTGATGATAGACTTTACCACGTGAAACATTAACAAAACACACAAAACACACAACACACACACACACACACACACACACACACACACACACACATATATATATATATATATATATATATATATATATATATATATATACGCAAGACGTAATGTTATCTTCCTGTACGATCTGAAGCCAAACGTATTTACAATTCCATACTAATTTATAGAGGCTTTATAGCAAGCTGTGTGTTTTAGTTTAGAACGATACGTAAATACTAACATAGTTATTTCAATTTGTAATCGTATAAAACTCATGCTAGGCATTATGTAAGGGATCCTATTCTACATTTATAGTGGTGGACATAGGTTAAAACCCATTTACACGTAACTGTAACTAATAATAATTAAATAAATCTGAGTTGATTACAACCTAAAATAGAATTTATTGTCGGTTACTGTTATAGCACTATTTTTAATATAAACGTTACTACTGAAAACACATCGGCAAGATAACAAATATATTTAAAAACTAACTACTATAATCATTAACGTTACATTATAAAATAAACACAGATAAGTTCATAAGCAGGCACCATAATATTAAAATTAAAGAAATACATGTGAATATCGAGTGAATCTCCAGTTCATCTTCCTCTTATTAACCTTCAGCGTAGGGAATCTGCCACGTGTTTATATATTTCTCCTGGAATCGGAAGCCAAGTTCGTCTGAAGAGATCCATTCCAGTTTCCAGATTCAAGGAGGCAAGTCTAGGACCGCGTTCGATTACAGACACTGCACTAAAAGGAAGGTGAACTGGAGCTACACTCTATATTCATATTGAATCAACCCTCACAATATGTTATTTGTAGAATACTTGGTTGCTCTACTGTACTTATGGAACGTGTCTAAAACATCGTAGACTCAATTTCGTTCCAGATAAGACACTATATTTTAGTCTTGGTGTCGCTGATGTTGAAAAGATACAAAAATTTCATTTTGAGCTTTTTCGTTGCTGATTTTTTGGATAACTTCAAACGAACAACACGACTCTAAATTTCAGGGGTGAATCTGTAACAGCGTCATAATTCACACCCCCCCAAAAAAAAACAGTAAGGTGAACTGGAGATAAACTCAATTGAACCAACATTAACCAACTCTTCCAGCAATAACTAATTTATGTCCAAAGAAGTCAGTTTCCTTTTAGAAAATAGAACTCCTATGTTCATAAATGATGAATACAGTTACCAACATAGTTCTTCGATGATGTTGGAACTAATTGAAACTCCATAAAATAACATTTACATTGAAGTTGTTATAGCACTCGGCAATTAATTACTCTATATATAATTGAGTCCAAATAAATTTGTTGCTATGTTTTGAGAATGCTAATAATAACCGAGATCTATAGACTTAAACTAAAAGTTTAAATTAATTTGGCTAATTTGTAATTTAAAATGATAATAAAACTTAACTTGATTTAATATAACTGAAACATATTAAATATAAGTACAAAGCAACTAATAAAATCTAAGTGGCTTAAATTTTATTTCACGGAGTCATCGAATAAAAATGTACCGTTTAGTTACATAAATCGCTTTCATATCATGACTAGATTAAAAATATTTTACAAATCTACAAAACAAAAATTAATAATTTAGTGTTATGGGACAATACAATAGGCTATAATGAGCCTATATGTAGGTTTTTTATAGTATCAAGATATTTATACCTATAAGCCAATTAATAAAATTTTTTTATACTTGTAAACAGTTCTGTCTTGTGAAAACCAATCAAAACACAAACGCAGCATTCAACGTATCTGTGTCCTGCGAAAATAAAAAATATGATGCAAACCAATTCTCAGTATATAATTCCTATATAATTCTTTGCATAAATGTTTCGGGTCAGTTGGAAGAATTGCTCCTTGTTTTTAAATAACTATAGATTACCGTATACTTAGTATTACTTTTTTTCAATTAGTTATGCAAATTTTTATAAAAAAAAAGGTTATAGCTAACGTATAATACTTTTTAAATAAAATAATTGCAAATTTTTTATAGGTATTGTCCTCATTATAAGTTAAGTTTATTTATAAAGTAAGAAAATTCCACAGTAGTTTCAAATTGTTGCACTTTCGTTTAAGATAAAAATACTGTAATTGCAATAAAAATAAAAAGTTCAAGACTTAATAATAGTTTAATAAGACATTTTAATATTGTTTTTTCCAACACAATACTTCTAAAATCAAATATTTTTATTAAAAAACGTAAGTTATACGTATATTCTCTTAAATATGCATTCAGAATTCAGTACATGCCATACAATTATGGGTTACAACTCAAAATATTAACATATTATGTATTTTATATCGGTTTTAAGAATTAAATTACAATAAAAATAATGTATTTATTCATAAATTTATCCTAAATTACGTACTGTAAGACAAACAAGAGTTTAAAGGCTTTATGTTGACTTACAGACGTGTAAACTTTTGTGTACACAAACGCAGAGAAACACGTCAAAGTCTTATGCAAAATGTATACTGTTAATATTTTTGTATCGTGCTGTCGAAAAGATACTAGATAATGGATTAATAAAAATCCGTTTCTACGTTTGTATGATGGAAATCAAGTTTTTATGTCGATCCGTAAAAGATTAAACTGTATTACATTAAGTACAACATTTTTATATTAGTGATGAAATCACACATTTGGAACAAATAATAATAAAGAATGCAAGTACTTTATAAGTAAAAATAATCCCAAAATATTTCAAGGTGATTTCACAATCATAGGAACTAAGAAGGCAAATTTTGCACTTTGCAGCTTTCGGATAATCAAATTTTAGATGAACTTGATTATTGCTTGAATAAATATTCCTTTTTCTTAATATATATGGACTTTATAAAACATTTATTCTCCTAGGTTTGATATAAATAGTGTACATTTTATCTTTCCTTCACACAAGTACTCTTGTCACGAACTCCTTAACTGTCAACTGAGAAGACGGGTTATCCCAGAGGAATACAAGAGTGGTTCAACGATACCACCCTCTAAGCAGAAACGTACAGATCTACATGTAATCTTCCTGTCATACGAAGTATAAATATAAATGTACTAATTTCTTCAGAACTATACATTATTACTTATTATTATACTACAATTTTCAAATAGCAGATCCCCTCTCCCAATTTCACACGCAGTTTTATAGAGAATGATAGGAAATTAAAACACTCAGCTCTGAATAACACTCATAGAACAAACACTCTTGTGGTTAATGATGGGGACTGGAAGGTACTAAATTAAATTTTCTAGATGAATTTAAAAATAATGTAACTTTTAGAGTGTTGGGATTTAAAGATCAGTGTTTTAGAGCAATACAGTCGAAGAGTGAAAGGCAGACATTTGTTTACATTGTTGAAACAATTAATAAAATATAAGTAGATCCAAGAACGCAACTTAAACAAAAATTAAAATCCTGCCTTTTACGTACCATCTGAAGTATTTCCAGTGCTTAGTAGCGTATGCTATTTAGCGCCGATCAAGAATATACTCGAATGTATGTAAGCTGAAGAGGATAATTCTTTTATAATGTATCTTTAAGTTTTTCAAAATTTCATAATGAATTTATTCATTACAAACGTTAAAATATAATAATCTTAATTCTTTAATTTAATAAAATATTATACGTTTATAACTGAAATTGTATTTCTCATAGCATATCGAAAACTAACTAAAATATTAAAATAATAGTTATTCTAAGGGATTTCAACATATATTGGTGGAGGATATTTGCGAAAAATATTTACTTTATCTATGGAAATCAAAGGGCATTCGTTTGTCAGATTTCATCGCTGTAGTAAATTGAGAAGTTGAGTAAACAAAAAACTGTTCTTTTAGGGATTGCCAACAACATTTTAGTTTCTATGAATGGGTGATATTCATGAAAAATATTTAATTTGAGAGCATAATATATTTTATTGTTTAATTTTCAGATAATAATAAGCCAAATAAAACGATTGCAAGAACTTATTCAAACAGACATGTATGTTTAGATTTATTAGTACACCTAAAATATAAGCTAAGCTCGTGCTTCATGTTAGGTTACTGTCAGTATAAAACAATGTAATATGAAAATGATAAAGTACTTTACGTCGTACAATGAAATTTATTCTTGATTAAATATTTTAAAAGGCCCTTCATTACACGAACAATCTTAATCACTTTCATCCATCTCTGGACATAATTATCTTCCTAATTTAGATACAATTGGTTTCTATCGGATACAGGTTTAGTCTCTGCTTAGTTTTATAACCCTTAAAATCCTCTCGATTTGTAGGATTATAAGGGTTATACAAAGGAACCTCTATTTATTTAAATTTGCAGTAAAAGTAAAAAAGTTAGTTTAAAGAATAAATATAAATTCTTCTGTTTGGAGTTCGAGAATAATAAATTATAAATAATTATAATAAATTATTTATTATTACTCGTGTCTTAGTACTAAAATAAAAACCACAGTGTAACAAATACATCCTGTTTCTTTAAAACAATTTTTCTTATCATTATTGTAGATTTGAACATAATATTTTTAGATTATAACAATAACAAACATTTATAAACAATATAATTAAAATTTATCAGTTCATAAATTGTAAATAAAATATGATAAAGAACTATTGACACTTCTACTCCAATAATGTAAATAAATCTTTTTATCTTTATATGTAAAGCATGCTACAAAAACAGTTACTAATACCAATATCTGCACCTAATTTGGTTTTATGTAGCAGATGGCTTTTACAGCGTATTTATATCTAGTTAATATAAATAGCCACAAAATCATAGTATAATATACTCGCATTTTAATTGAAAGATGCGAATTGCTTTGGGTGGGATAAAAATATTTCATACGGGATGATTTTTTAATAACAATATACAATATTTTGTGTTTAAAAAAGTAAAAATTTATTCCGTATTGTTATGGGGTATAAGATTCTTCATTATAAAAATTTTTGTATGTATGGGGCGTAAACCAGATTGAATATACTTTTACTAGTAGATTTTTTTATTACAGGAAATACGATGGACCTTCAAAGACATTCTGTTGGAACAGTGGTAACATTCTTCACATACTTGGCAGAGAGCTATTTTTGTGTGAGAAGGCTTCTTTGAAGTGTGCCTTACATGTTTACTTTTTGTTTAAAACAGTTTTTAAAGTTCTATGATATAGCTGGATACCAAGCGTTTACTGAATGTGGAGGAATAGTTTAAAATTTCATTTTAAATATAATACTTTGAGCCAACTGAAGAAAATTTTGCAAATAACAATGAGCTATATTAAACTGTTAACGAAGAAGTATATTTTATGCATTTTAACAAATGTATAATGCAAATGAAGATGTAGGTGAGAGGCATGACCTTACCTACTAATAGCATATGACCTGTTGCTTCGATCAAAAAAATTTATACTTACAGTATGAAAATTCTAATTCTGTCATAAAGGGTATATTTACTTTCTATTATATCATTATAAATTTTTAACAATTGCATAGTAAAGTAATTAATCATTCATTAAAAAATAATAATCATAGTACATCAAAATAATAACAATTTCTCAGTGTCTTAGTGAAAATTGGATTTCATAGGTAAATGAAAAACTGAATAATTAATATAATAGACATAGTTCTTCCTAGTGATTTCAACCGTATAACAACCATTATGGTATGTTGATCTTCACCATAAATATTTAATTTGTTTATTGAAAGCGTAGGGCAAATATGTGTTACTTTATCTTTCTAGTACGTAGGAAATAATAAAGGAGTAAAAAGTATATTTATAGGGGATGTAATATCATTTCCGTCCTTGGCAATCTTTACTTTGTCTGTTGAGAGCATAAGATACTTGTCTGCCAACCTTGAAGTTATAAACGTGTATACATTACAAAAGCACTTGCTTGATAAGCACACATACACGTACAAATTTAGGTCCGTTATTTTAATGCTAGAGTTCTGTAAGTTTAAAACAATTTATCCATTAATTTATGTTGATGTGTATACTAATAAAATTGATCAATGGTTACCTGTTTTAAGTGGTCTTTCATAGAAACCGATCTTATCTCATTCGGGCAGCTCTAAACGAAACTATTTCCCCGTCTTTCGGCAAAATGGAATGTTATCGTAAATTGGTTTTGTATCTGCTTAGTTTTACAGCCTCTATAATCCTTTACAACCCCTAAAATCCTCTTGAACTCTAGGATTACACGGGTTGTCCAGCTAAATCTTTGTTTATTAAGGAATGTATTAAGCAGAACGGAATGAAGCTTCAAAATATTAATCAGATTGAAATATATAATAAATATTATTTTTACTGCCTTATTAAAAATTACAATAATATTTTTTGTTTGCCATATAGCCTGAAAGACCATACTCAACTGTTTTTATCGTGATTATTACTTAGTATTTTTTAACATTATTAATACACACTTTTATGTTATTCCTTTTTATGAGGCAAAATGATAAATATTTGCTGTAAAAAATGTTGACAAAAACTAAAAAAAAAACCGAAAATTTTTAAATCGCTATGTTTTTCTGATACCGGACCTAAATAGCTAATGAAAGATAAAATATCATATTAGAATATGTATTTAAATTAAAATGACGTGGATCATGTAGGATATCACAAAAAGGTATAATCATACTTTACGATTTTAGTAATATTAATAGTGAATAATGTAAATTTTAAAAACCGTAATGGGGAAAACAAAAAGATCTTTATGGACGTTTTTATAGTTTTATTCAGATATGTATTAATTTCCCAGTATGTATTAAGTTTTGTATTAAGAGAAAAAAGAAAGACCTTCAAAGGAATTCTGTTGGTGTAGTGGTAGCATTGCTCACATCTCCGGCAGAGAGCTATTTTTGTGTGGGACGGCTTCTTTGAAGTGTCCCTTTAGTAACATGTTCCCCTCCTGTTGTAACATGGTTGATGAGGTTCCATAACGAACCTGGAAACTAAAATTAACTGCTTTTTGAGCAGGAAACTTCTTACGTTTAACTTGAAATACAGTCATTTGTGTAAAACTGATAATTTTTTCACCAAAAAATAATATTAGTTTCAGTATAAAAGGTTTAATACGTGCTGCCGATTTAGGAAATAGTTACATAAATATATAATAAGCCATGAAAATGTAATTTTTAAGTTTATTAATTTTTAATTTAATGTTTTTATGCGCCTTTATTCTGTTGTAATAAGATTTGTCAATAAAATGACAATAAGTTGAGTTTTTACAATATTTTTGCACTAATTGAATGTCTTTGAAATAAAATTTACTTTATAAGGATAATATGAGTATACTGCATGTATTACTTTATGAATGAAACACGACAAAAAATAAAAATTATATTATATAAAAACCGCTAAGTTGCCTCATAGTTGGAATTAGTAAAATAATATGATTCTGATTATAAATATTAAAGATTTAGCAAATGGTGACTATGGTAAATACTGCCTGATTGATTAACAATTTTGTCTGAAATAGATATGAATGAAAACAAACGTCCGTATATTTATTTACTGTAAACAAAAATCTTGTTTTTTGTTGTTGCTACATACAGATCAGTAGTATTTCATACTCGTAAAACCGGCAACAGTATTGTTCACGGCGTGTTTTGGGTGGAGGGTGGGGGTTCAGACGCACAGGCCACCGTTGGACTCTTTAAGTGCGGCCTACTTTAGTGCATATTACTTAATTTTAATGATCCTTACATTTTTATGTAAAAAGCCTAAGCAATTAGTAACATAATCATTACACAGAGTGAGCTTTCCTTGGAACTGTAAAGCGGTCTTGGACACTAAGAGAGTTTAAAAGCAGGTTCATCCTGAAAGTCTGGTCCTGTGCGACTCTCAGTTCTCCTGAAAGACGCTCTCCTTTCAATGGAATTTAAAGAGGTTCCGTTTAAGAAATGTTACAGCAAGGCTCTCTATAAATGGATCTGGTGAAAGTTTCTCACTCAAACTTCTCTTAAATTTGTGTATTGGCTTTTTGTTCGTTACAGATATCAGTTCAGTGAATACCAGCAATATTAAATCTCCTTTTAAATAGTTAATTGGCAACTAACTATACCAATCCCAGTCCTCATCAAACATTAGCAAAGTTCCTAATGGACACAACAGTATTATTCTTACTATGAAGATTGTTTCTCAAATACATGCACTTAGATGTATTTTGGCCTTGATTTTGGTTACAAAAATTTAAAAAATGTTACAGAGATAACAATTAGTATAAATATGGCTATGCTCGTAGCATAGTTCATCAATCCAGCTCTAGTTAGCTTTACATGACGATTAGCTTTAATACAGCACACTTTAAATACTGTGTGTAGCCGAACTCCCTGGTAATGTGTTGGGCGCTTCTTCTTAATGTCAGGAGAACAAACAATGTAATATAAACATGTGTTTTAAATTATTATTTTATCATCACTCTTCCTGTAATACATTTTAATTTAATTTTATTCCAGAAAGTATTACAGGGAAAAGCTATATTTGGCCAAATAATGTTTGTATGGTATATAACTAAGGAGGGCTTTATATTAGTTTAATTATATTACGTTGTAGAAATGTGGGTTGTTAAAATATTTAAAGACATAATACTGTAAACCTATTGGGATTTGTTAATTCATGGAAATAATAGAAAATTATTTTGGTAAATCATAAAAATCGTTTAGCTAATTATTGGCAGGTAATTCTTTCAGTGCTTTACAACAGCTATAGACCCAACGTCCCACTATATAACAAACAATTTATGTTTAATTGTCAAAAATTTATTTTTTCCAAAAACATTATTATTTTAAATTTTAAGCACTTAAAACGTTCGCCATTTTGAAACGTAATATGATAATAAAACACTTATTTTCACTTATTACTGAAAGATCAATATTAATCTTCCTTTATTTGTTTATTTATTAAAGTTGAAAATGATTATCCCATATGAAAAACACGCTATTTCCATTTTTTTTTTCGAAATTGAGATATTGGTATCCCTGAATTATGTTCATCAAGACCTATCAGAATATGGTGTTTTCAAGTGTCAAATGAGTAGATGTTTAGCACGATTTTAACACACGTTAAGATCATTCTGTGTAATAAGTATGTTGTTACGTGTGGCTAATGGTTGTTGGCGGATGTTTGACCGAGAAACAGCGCCCGCATGTGTGACTTCCTTTGTGGTCTTTGACTAATTAACATATTTGGTTTCTGGCAGCCACTAAATACCAATACAGAATTTATATTAACATACAGTGTTTACTTTGAGAGTCGGTTATACAGAAACTAATTTAAGATGTTCTCCGCAAATCAATGTTAAACCTCATTGCACCTTTACACTCTGTGATACTACCGTTATGGAATATTTCGTTTTATATTTTTCCTGAATAACTCTCAAAATACTAAAAGCATTTGGATTTGTCTTAAGTATATGTTTTAAAACTCAACACCTTCATTATTATACTAGTAAACATAAGGTCATAAACGGTAATGAAGTTTAATTGCTCTTATGGGGCTACAACTAAGATGACTTACAGTACAGACGGCTTTTAACTGCTTTGAAAATTACAATGAACTGATCTCACCTTTTTTATGGAAATGGTGACATCCCAAGTGTAAACGATATTTTTAATTTAATATTTACTATACAGCTAAAACTCTAATTACTATGACATTTATATTTAAGTATATTTATTAACGAGGTTTCTATTTACGCGTTTTAAAGTGTTCATAAAATCTTCTTAGAAAACGTAATTCATAAAATAATTAACTTTATTTTTAGGACAGGTGTTGTTAACATTTTTCAATTCACCCATACCATAAAATACAACTTTATTACTGCTGTTATGTCTTGTGATAAACAAAATATTTTTTTTTACTTTATCTTAATTTATAGTGTAAGGCATCGAGTTACACTAAACCAGAACGAACGAAAAATTGCAATTTATAATCTAGGTTGTGGACCACGTAAAGGTGGAGAATCGAACATCAAACATATCATTCATATTCTTTTGACTATCCAAGGGTTTATTCAGAGGTCACCAGTGGAACTGCTTCCTGAAATAGTCTAAAAAGTACAAAAAACAAGTTAAAGTATTGCAAATAATCACAATTGTGATTATTTTATGTATATTTTAAAAACTTCAATAGGAAAAAATCTATTGATTTGGGATTTATTGATTTACGTCAATTAGTACAAAATACCACGTACGCCGTATAGCGAAAAAGGTTGCGTACACAATTTCAAAGCTATATCTAATTTAGTTCTCAATATGTCCTGTGTTAAAACCGACATAATGCATAAAAAAAGTATCCCCAAGGTAGAAAGAAAAGGGCTTGACTACTAGCAAGTGATAGGCTTAAACCTTATTTACAAACTTTTAATATTGACCTTCCCTACATTATATTTGTTTCTATAGATGAATAATCTAAATGAATTATTACATTATATTTTTAAATCTCATACGATTGTACAGTTTGAAGAATCTAAAGTCAATAGGTAAGTTTGTTCTATATATCGTACAGTTACGAGTGATAGACTTCGCTACAGCTCAACCAAAAATAAATATTTACATAACGGATGGCCTTTGAAAGATGATATAAATCCAAACATCAGTTTCAAAATAATTGGACTGCGGTCAAAAGGTTAAACACACTCCTAGAGTTAAATCCTATTTATAAGTAACAATGAGAAAAATTGGTTTTTATAATGCATCATATCATAATAGAGTTCTCAGCCTATTACCGCATTCAAAATAATATCCATTTACTTCACTATTGTATCACTATGGAGTAGCCTCAAGATAGGAATGGAAATAATTGTTCGTAGAACAGACGTAATATCGGAAGTAAAGATTTGATGAATGAAGTGTGTTTCTTTTATATAAATTGCTTTACATTATATAAATAATCTTGACCTTTAATCCTGATGACTAAAATTTATTCATAATTGAATAGATGTATGCCACAATTAACAGTGGTTCTTAGAAACCACTTGTAATTCTGAGTATAACATTGGGTATATGAAAAAATCTACATGTACATCTACATGTTTTTATTTTATATCGTTGATATTATATTATTTATCATTATATTGCTGTTATATATTATTTATTTTTAATACGTGGTTAATGTGTTATTACTATTACGTCGTCTACATTTAAATTATTTTTATTACTATGCTATTAATTCAAATTATTCTGGTACTATAATCATAAATATTTTTAACTTCTTTACTATTTATTATTCTATTCGGCTTTTTCTACCAATTTGTGCAATATTTGTATGTAATGGGTTTACCGTGAATAAATTATATAAATTAATTATTAATACACTATCATTTCACTATCTAATATTCCATAGTATGATAATATTCAGAAATTGAGTGCCTAATCACGTTTCAATAAAAAATATGTATTCCTTCCAAAAACAAAAATTTTTATTTTTGGTAACTATTCCACTAACATATTCTAGTATTTAACATAATTTTAAATACAGATCCTAAGGTATTAATTTGGTAGGCTAATTCTTAAAAGATGAATTTATTAATTTAGTTAAATAAGTTTGAGGGCTTATAAGGAGAATAACTTGGTTGTAAATAAATGTTCAACTATTCTGGTGTTAAACACACGAGAAGCCTGGAACATTAAAAGGAATTCTTTTCAGATAGCGGTCAAATACTTCACATATCAGGCAGCAAGTAATTCTTGTGTAGGACGGTCACTTTACCACCCTTACTACCACATCCTTTTATGTTGCTTTTAATGTAGTTAACGGAGTTTATATTGAGAACAACCCACTTGAAAGAGTTTCAAGACGCATTGCTTAACAAAACTATACCGTATTAAAATATATTACGGTTAATCGCACTAAAAATTGGCCTGTCCTTTCAGTTTTATAAAATAAAATTACATATGTTATACATTTAAGCGATCATATTAGTCTAATTACTTGTGTATTTCGACTAGAAGAGCATTTTCATCGTCAACTGTATAATTAACAAACAAAACATATGTTTAGGTTCAATTCCCAATCCAAATCTTCTTCTTCTACTGAAAATATCAACTTTGTCTGTTTCTATGTATACGAGACGTATACTCTAACACTAGTTAAAAATTAATGTCTGAGCTTTTGTAAAAAGGGTATTTATAACCTCCTCTGTATTTTTAGAACATTATTTGGATACTGTTGACTATTAAAAGTCTAAAAGCAAATGCTCTTGATACATGAATATATGGATGTGTTCTGTGTAAATAAAGAGGAAGTTAAACTTGATTGAATTGCACATATGAAGAGTATTAAAAAGCTATTAAACCAGCCTGGAGGCTTACTTGTAATGGAGAGGGAGAATAAAAGCTAATACATCCACTGAATACGTATAACTGAGTTCCTTTACAAGTACTTCATAAATATGTTTCTCGTCACATCATCAACCTCTGGTTCTTTGTGAATTTCAATTTTATTTTAACATGTAAATAAGTTGGAAGCTGCTCCTGGCCTTTTGCCATACGGTATGTTCATTCTCTGGAACGAAATATTACTTGCTATAAAAAATTCCTCATTTAACTCTACTAGCTACGACGAATAAGTGAATTATATACCTTGCAAATGTATACTTTTACTTATTGACAACATTTAATTTATTATAAAATTTATACTAAACACGAATATTTGGAAAAGTTATGTTGAAAGTTTTATATTAACTAATGTACTTGTTTTTAGACTCATCTGAAACTCTATAGTAGCTGAAATTGTCCTACATTTTAAGCATGTTTAAAAAAATACAACTCTAATGGAACTCATTTAAATCTACTAGCTACGACGACGAATAAGTGACTTATAAACCTTGCAAATGTATACTTTTACTTATTCACAACATTTAATTTGTTATAAATTTATACAAAACACAAATACTTGGAAATATTATGTTACAAGTTTTATATTAACTAATGTACTTGTTTTTAGACTCATCTGAAACTCTATAGTAGCTGAGATTGTTCTACATTTTAAGCATGTTTAAAAAAAAATACAACTCTAATGGAACTCATTTAACTCTACTAGCTACGACGAATAAGTGACTTATATACCTTGCAAATGTATAATTTTACTTATTCACAACATTTAATTTATTATAAAATTTATACAAAACACGAATACTTGGAAAAATTATGTTACAAGTTTTATATTAACTAATGTACTTGTTTTTGGACTCATCTGAAACTCTATAGTAGCTGAAATTGTTCTACATTTTAAGCATGTTTAAAAAAATACAACTCTAATGGAACTCATTTAACTCTACTAGCTACGACGAATAAGTGACTTATAAACCTTGCAAATGTATACTTTTACTTATTCACAACATTTAATTTGTTATAAATTTATACAAAACACGAATACTTGGAAATATTATGTTACAAGTTTTATATTAACTAATGTACTTGTTTTTTAGACTCATCTGAAACTCTATAGTAGCTGAGATTGTTCTACATTCTAAGCATGTTTAAAAAAAATACAACTCTAATGGAACTCATATAACTCTACTAGCTACGACGAATAAGTGACTTATATACCTTGCAAATGTATAATTTTACTTATTCACAACATTTAATTTATTATAAAATTTATACAAAACACGAATATTTGGACAAATTATGTTGCAAGTTTTATATTAACTAATGTACTTGTTTTTAGACTCATCTGAAACTCTATAGTAGCTGAAATTGTTCTACATTTTAAGCATGTTTAAAAAAATACATCTCTAATGTAAAGTCATTCTCAAGACAGGTATTTCATTACACTTATATGGGGCTGAAAAGTACAGAATGTAAAAATAATAATGCCTCTATGAGGAATTATCAAACAGAATAAGGTGAAACCTACGGAACAAAATTCCAATTTACCCATGCAAGGTTTCAAATTTAAGTTTCTGCTGACTACAATAACCTAAATTTTATATCTTAAGTTCTACCTATTCCTTCTCTTATAGTTAGTCAGAGAATATACAATATACATAATGCTAAATAATAATTTGAATAATTATTCATATAATCTTATACATTACGTCAATGCAAAAAATGCTCTGATGTTGTTTAATTGTATTGTATAATTATTAAAGTAAAAGGCCAGTGAACAGTCAGTTTAGGAAATATAGAGTCGTCTAGAAATGTGTTTAGGCTCTCTATTTGAAATGGTACTTGATTCAGGATTCAATTCAGCTTGAGTTACAAAAACATTCTTGACAATTCTTTAGTTGAAATATAATCCTGGTACAGTATAGTGAAAAAAGTTTCCTTTATATGATGTTTTAAATGTTATTTTTGCCTTTATTCAGTTGTTTTTTTATCTGATTTGATCATATATTAAGTTAGGTAAACAGTGTTTATTTCAATAATTCGTGAATATATTTTCCATATACGATTATTATACGCTATTCCAGACTTAGCACATTTTTACACTCTATTTTAGACAGGGACACAAGTTTTCAATAGGAACGCAGTCATTTATAGTGTCGGGGGAATATTTCATAATATTTTGAAGTATTCCAGAAGCAATCAATACTGAGATTAAAATATTTGTATGCTGAAACTGTCAGTAAGATTAAGTTAAATCTGTTTCTTGAAGCACGTAAGGAGGGCATAAATGTCAGTGGGAAGTTTCTACAATTTCGTAATTGCTGTTAAGACAAAAACATATTTATTTCTCTGTCAGTTTTTTGTATAATTAAAAGTTTTTGCAAAGAACTCTGAACGCCTGTAATAGAAATACACTTAATATAGAAATACTGAGATCCCATTTTCTCTCTGTCCACTTGATAAGCATACGTAATGCTTGAACCGCTTAGAATATACGGATACTTTGAAATTTTCCTACGCGCCGACTGTGTCATGAAGTTCAAGTTATTTCACCTGCACGTACATGAAGACGAAAAGTTGTATTAATTGTGCAGTTGTTCATAACATAACACAATAAAGTATTTTCAGATGTAATCTATACTAATCACAATACTTTCATGTAAAAATCTATATTAAACTTACAACGGTAAATGAATGTCTTGCTTCGAAATTTAATTTGTATTCGTCGATGTGTTACATTAAACTATTGTAATAATTTAGTTCTCGTTATATTTATCTATAACAAGAGGGAAGCTTGTCACGTTACTAAAAATATATTACATCATGAATTTACGCGTGTTTTACGTTTGTAGATAACACACTAGTACATTATTCCTAGTACATAATTGTAATTAAGTTTAACATCGATAAACAACATTGTGTACTTTAAAATTAAATGATGGGGATTTTCACTGCAGTGCAAATAATGCTAAGTTACTCATTACATTGTAATTAATTGATAACTGTTTTTACAATTACTTTTATCTATTATAACGATTTGTGTATTTAAAGTTGACATGAATCAGAATTACGTCCTATTATCAGAATTCTGACAATGAACCCTAATCTCTGTCTGAGGCCTGTTCACTGTTTAGAATTTTGTTCTCTGTTCCAAACTTGATGTAATTTTTACAATCACTTTCCATAACAATAAATAACCTGATACTCGCAGTTTTAAAATTTCTTTGTGATACATTATTTCCGAAAAGTGATATTTATGGTTTTATTATATTCCTTTTGGAGAAAGTATACTCTATTGACTAAAAATATTACGTATGATTCTCGAGATTATTTTCAGACAGGTTTAACGGTTTTGATAAAAATAATATTTGCTAGAATAAAAATGTAATATTACATGCTGGGTACTCCTTGATATCTTAAGCGTACATATAACAGAGCATTGAAGTATGACTGCAACTACACCTTAAAGTGTCATAATCAGAATAAAATAAACTATTACAGAACATCAAAAAGATATAAATTTTTCTGAAACTTCTTAGGCATGGTTAAATGAATGTAAAACCTCATATATGTGGATATAGTTTTAAAATAACTTTAAAATATCGAGTTTAGCTCCAGATTACCTTTTCTGTTTGTTTCGTCTGGAATCCAACACAGACTTGACTCGTAGAATCTAGATTCATGTTCGTATGAAGAGATCCAAAAAAGAAATCGGTGATATGTGTGCAGCTGATGATGCAAAGATAATATCTATTAACCTAAATCACACTTTCTTTTTATGTTTTTTACTATAGGTGTCTCTGATGTGGACTCGACGTCCGATTCCAGACGCTGTGCAAATAAGATAAACTGGAAGTAAACTCATCATTTATACTAAATCAACTTTTCCCACCATCTTACTTAGAGATTGTGTCAGAAACATCGTAACCCTCACTATTGTGTACCTTATAAAACAATGGGAGACCTGTATTTACACTAGAATTGTATAAATTGTAATGTAGTTGTTTGTGATGTCAGAAGGATATATAGAGATAATTTTGAGCATCTTATTTGACAGCTTTTGAAACTCCACAGAACAAAACTTGACCAGATTACTGGAGTTAACTTAATGATGACGTCAGATCCCAGACGGTACACAAAGTGGAAGCTGAACTGGCGTTGAACTTAACATTTAAATTAAAATATTGTTATTATTATATTAAAATGGTTTACAAAGAATTTGTTTCAAACAATTGGTGGGAATTGTAATATCATAATTACATATACGATTTTATCACCCTTAATCATTTATAAAAATTTAGAAATAGCTAAAGTAATATTCTTTCCAACTTAATATAAGAATTTTTACTTAAACGTTTAATTAACTGCATATAGCTCGCAAAATAGTGTGGCTCATTCTCCTTCTTTCCAATATGACAATTTAAAAATCACATGGGTTTAGTCAATAAGTGCAAAGAAATTTCGCCTTAATATCCATGATATATTTCAAAGTAAAAACAAAAATTTTTATTAAGGGTTCCAACACAATAATCTCGAATATGGCCTACATGATTTCTTAGAAAAGTCTTAATAAAATTATGTCATTTAGAAATCTTTAACATAAACTAAGAGTATATTAAACTTTAACAATGTACTTTACTTGTTGCAAGATAGCATCTTTTGAATTATATAAATTTTAATAGTGAAAACAAAATAGTGGAATTTAGCCTAGCAAATATTTTAACAATATTCATTGATATATTCTCAAAACTAATATTAATTGATATCTCAACTACACGAATGTAAATAATTATAAAATTCTTCGAACTTTGTATTCTTGTAAGTAATATTTAAATATATAATGTGCACCTGTAAAATGGTCTAAATAAGATAAAACATGGAAAAAAATAAAAGAACTCAAAATAACACATATTATGCTTATTTAAAAATTCATCACTTTATTTATTAAAACCTAAAATGGGACATTTTACAAAGGCCTATGTCTTGAAAACTGTAATACATTCTAAAAGGACGAAGGGCAGTTACAAGGTCAGTTGGCTGAGAGGGAGAGATATCCTGTGAGTTATGGCTGACAGCTCGAGCTGTTCGACCGGAGTAACACCTTCACTTTCTGTCTCACAGCACAATTTCACTTTCTGTCTCACAGCACAATTTCCACGTGTGTAGCAATTCGTTTATATTAAACTCTACAGGTCTGTGTATGCTGTTTTAAAAGTTTAAATGTTTTTACTGAATATAATTTACCTTAACACAATATTCATGGAAATGGAATTTGAAGCTCTTTGCTTAGCTAATAGAAACAAATATCTTTACTCTCTTAGATACTCTAATCATGTTGAAATGTCAGTAACTAAAACAATGTAGGAATACGCCAAACAATATATCACATAATAGGTTTCGCTGATATCGGGGATAAAATTCAAAACTCTCGATTATCGTAAGGTATATCATTAAGGTATCATATTGATCAAGGTATCAAGGTAATATTCATGATCCATTGTTGTTAAGGAATCAGAATATAAAGAAGAACGTTTACAACAAAAGACTGATTATCCTGTATGTAGGTCAAGCATTATTACTAGAACAGGATTTACATCGTACATGCATTCAAATATTATTCACTAAGGCACCTTTACGGCATTAGTTCAATATCAGGCTGTATATTTTAAGCCAGAATAGAACCTATGTGAACGTAAAAAAAAACAGCTCAGGGAGAGAACAAAGACAGCTTGTCACTGCCATTCCTCAGCACAATACCAGACCGCGGCTTCTGTGACATCATCCAATGACAAATGGTATCATGTTTGTTCTCTTATCTGGGTTATACAGCAGTGTTCACACTATTACAAGTAAAAAGTGTTATAATGGTGCATTGATAGAAAAGGAAATTTTTTAGTGCAACCACTTAAATGTGTTATACATTCTATCAGTAAAATATAATAATTCTGTTAAAAACTAACTTTTACTTATACTTACTAGTTGTTTTATATTTTATAATAATTAAATTTATAAAACACTGCAAATACAAAAATAATTATAAAATTTCGACTTAACTTAACAATGAGTTAATGAGAAATAAGCATTAAAGGCTGAGGTTAGTGAAGTCTATTCATAATCGTAAGCGTGGAAAAATGTAACTTTTGACTCTCTGTTTTTCCGTTTACACAATATCTCGAAAACGAACATACCTATATACTCGAAGATTTAGTTTTATTTGAGGAACACTCAGTTTGATGATCGTGAATATCACTCCATGAGATTTGGCTGAGTGTTAGCGAAAACTTTTGGGTTGGTAAAAGTGAATGTAACGAGGAAAATAACAGTATAAATAAATTTGTAAATAAACGCAATACCCCAATAATAAATTCACAGTTATAAGGTATTAACATATGTAGCATAACTATTCCAACACATACAACGTATGTGTACTTTTTTATTCAAACAATGGTATTAAACAAAATTTAATGACACATAAATCTAAATGTATTATATGTCAATATATATATCGAGAAATATTTCATATGTCACCTTTAAATTATGCATAATTTTGCATGAAACTTCATTTATATAAAGCAAGCATCAAGAGTTCCATGATGTGCAGTTTTTTAAGTAAAATATTTTTGTATGATCATATGTCTGTCTATTTGTTTACAGATTAATGTTTCATGAAATAAGCTACAAATCTAAAATATTTTATAAAACCTAAGCGAAGCCTGTTACGACACATGATGTAGCGAACTTCTATCTTATACAACATAAAATTCTTCTAATCATTGTCCAGACTCGAGTGATTACATGGAAAATTACACATTAATTTGATACCTACAAGTAAATTTATAAAAAATTTTATACACAGATAACAGTGTCCCGTATTTCGTAAGAGTCAAAGAAAAGAAAATATTCCATTTCTAGTCGCGGAGTAATTTTTTGAAACCACCAGATTTACAATTCTTCAACAATAAATCATAACACATCGTCGGAGGGGTTTAGCTAAAGTGGACCTCTCCTGCTTTTGAAATTTCCCTTTATTTGAGTCTTTCACCGGTAATAACTTTACTTATACTAATAATCTATGTATCAACGATATTGTGTTTAATCTAATAAATTCAATAACATCGTGTTGCTTTCTCTATTTACTTGCCTGCCTAACTCCCATTCATATTAAACTGCTAGGCTGCAGGCCATTAGATAAAAGTGTAAAGGTACATACTTGAGTAAAAATTAACTTAAGAAAGTTGCGTAGTTATTTAAAGTGTTCACATCTACATAGGTCCCTTATAGATTTGTTCTAAACAGCTCTTATAGTCCAATTAGGATCAATGTAACTTGACTAATACATGTTCCACAATATTGAATCTGTACTTAAGTACACTTATACACCTACAAAGAAACAGATTATTGTCATTAATCTCTTTACCCCTTTGATTAAGTAGCGTTCGTAAGAAGAAACTATGGCAGGTATTTAATGAATTTATAGGTGTTGTCGAAAACGTTCTTACCCTGCAAAGTCTCACATGAGATGACATGATTTCATATTTTTTCCAATCATTATTAGTTTAGATGGCTTTGGTATAGGATCGATTTTTAATACATAATGTTATTCGTTATCTATTTCCATATCAGCTGTGTCATATTTAATTCATATCTTTTTATTTTGTAGAATTTGTTTTTTCGTTCATAAATAATCTGGTAATATATGCAATTTGTACGTAAAGTTATGACGACAATCCTTATACATCTGGTAAGTTCACTGAAAATGTATATTTAAAATGATAAATATTGATAATTTCGTATTAAATTTTAGCTCATAATATGATAATGGTAGTACAAAAAAAATTGCTTTACTCGATTTCCAGAATAAAAAGTCAAAAATACGAGCAATGACCGAGAACTGGATATGGAGATCTGTGAATGACCCCGATGAGAATTGTGGCATTACCGTCTCACGTAAGTCTGTGCGTGTACCACGAACCTACCTGCTCTATACCAATATTATATTACTATTATTATTTAAGTAGTATTAGCTGACTAAGTAGTAGATTAAAAACAGGTATGTACAAGTAATCGCTTTCTTCAGCTAGTGGAAATCATATCCACTACTTTTAAACGATAACATCGCTGCATTTACCTGATTACATGGAAATGTACTTTGTTAGAATCAAAGTTAATACTGTGTATTAGTTTGTATTTTTATGGGATAAACGCTTTGGGACAAATTTGTTACTTATGTTATCACTTGGCAACCATTATTTTGAAACAGTTTATTCATATGTAATTATTTAAAGAATTTCTTACATTTTAAGGCCTTTAAGTGATCTAAACTATAATTGTATAAACATATTCTGTATGGATGGAAAGTTATTATATTCTAGGCCTCACTTGATATTTTAGTTACATGCTAGTATAGAGCTCTGGGCATCCAAAGTCCCGATATTATTCTTATGAATGCACTTAATTTAAAACAAATTATCACTATAAAACAAAGATTTCTTCGACAGTTACAATCTACTAATCAATAACATAAATTTAGTTTATTTCGCTGACACTAGTAGTATATTAAACGCTATTAGCAATCTCAACAGCAGAGCAGTAACGAAATATGAAATGTTGCAACAGGAGAGAGAAATAACAAGCAGGTGTGTGAAACGTCAGCCTCGCCTACATAATACAAGCTTACACTCAATCCTGGAACTGGAGTGGATATAAAATAATATAGACTTTTACCTTGTTTACCTTGTTAACCTACTTAGGAGAATGCTGGCTCGGCAGGTAAACACGAATGCAGGAAATAATTAATATTTTCAATTTACTATTTCAATTTAAATTATATTCATTAATAAGAATAATTTTCTAATTGATACAATGTTATTGGCTGAGTGATAGCGAAGCTTATGACTCGAGGGGATGGAACATTTTTTCTATGTCTGTAAGTCTGTTTATCTGTCTGTCCCTCCGCAAACTATCTCAAGAACGATCTGACTTATTGATTTTAAACTTTGCACGAAGCTTTATTTCTACATAGACAATAAGGAGTTTAATCATATCGGGTAATTGGCTGAGCGCTAGCAATGTTATAATTCTAGGGACTGAACAATTATTACTTCTTTCTGTCTGTTCTCAAGATATCTCGAGAGCAAACTGACTTATAGAAAATTAATTAATTAATTAACTCCATGAAAAGTAATTGATATATAGTTAGGTATTATTTAGCTCAATCATAATTAATGACCATGGGATTAACAAATACCCCGTATTTTCACACTGGTCCTATTGCTAACATGATATAAACTAAAAACCTGCAGAGTAAATCAATTTAGTAACAAACTGAGTACAGTAATATAACGTTTTAATATTACACACAGCAACATATGTAATCTAACAATGCTAAAGACATATCAAGACAGATTTTATCTGTGGATTTGAAATTTTAAATTGAATTTAAATTCTACACTTAAGGTAAATTTGTATTAAGATGCATCAGTTATCAATCAGTTATTATGCTATGGTCAAAAATGATTAAATAGTAGCAATTTCTAAATGGTTGTGGTAATACTTTATAGGGAACTTTATTTTAATTGTATTTTTGTATGTTTATGTTTTACTTTAATATATTTTATAGAATTGTATAACAAAAATATGCTACATCAAACAGAATATTTAGAGAAAAGTGCGTTGCAATGTCCTGTTCTGTTAATTATCAATGAAGTCAACATTTCTGCTGTGACGTCACAGATGGGCTTTTAATTATTGCCACTAACCAAATCAGACAAATGCAATTGTGGGCTAATTTTAAAGCTGATGGATGTCGTATTCCGTGTTATTCAATTAACTGTTTATGTCTTTGTTAATTAGTTAATGTGCTCTCAGTTACATTTTTAATTATTTACTGTGGTAATTATTACGATGAATTGATAGAATACTTTATATTGCTTATAAAATTTAATATTGTTCTTGAATTAAAATCCTGCCTTTTATTTTAAAACAACAAACTTTCATTATTCTTCGGAGCTAAAAAGAATACCTAATTTTGGCTATACTAATACAAATACCTTTTGTTAGTCTACTATGAATTGACCATACTTCATTTTTCTTCTTAAGCCAATGTATGCCACAGTATTATCTAGCACAGCCAATACTTCCTTCCTGTTTTGCTGGTTGATTATACTTCTACGATCCTCAGGCTAATGCTAGACTAATCCGCAGTCAGTGTCACGACTATATATTAGTTTCACGGATCATACCGCCTCGAAACATGGCTGACAAAAATAAATTCTTCAAATATTTGGTATTCACTGCGATGAGCTATCTTCAGTAAATATGTGCTATCAGAATAGTCTGACCTCACTGCTCTTTAATAAAAACTAATATTTATTTTTGGTTTTTAAAATGTTAAATTTGTTATCAGTGGATATTATTTTAAATGTATGAATAATAGCCATTTTATTTGATAAATACAAATTTAGTTATGCCCTTTCCGTTTATGTAAGTGTGGTACAGATTTTTAAAATTCAGAAATCATATCTTCTCTTCGATCTCTTCTCCTCCGGAGGTTATATTAAACTTCCAACGCAAACGGAGTACATATTATTGGTTTAGATTTGCAGTCCAAAATATTATATTTAGAATTTACCATCTATGAGTCAATTCATGTGTTAAAACCTGTCATAAACTTACTGCAACGTATTAAAATTATAAAGAAATCTATTTCTATCCATATAGTAGTACTCTATGATGAAACTTTCGATGATAACAGAAAAGTGATTTAATATGTGTTACTTAAATATAAGTTAACTATTATGACATATATACTATAAAAATATCAGTATTGTGTAAGAAAAATTACAAATCTGTGCCTCTCTAATAACCATAATAAAATAGTAGCCTATGTTTGGTTAGTAATAAGGTGGAAACTATATTATAAGATATTATTCAGCAATACAGCCATGAAATCCTCTTTTATAATATGTTTGATTGATATATAGCTATATAATACAATGCACTTGGTATACATTATTATATTGGTATTGCCATTTCTAACACACAAGTTAGTGGAATACGAAATATTTAGTTTACAGTTTTTTTAACATGTTTTTAACCTTCTATCTGAAAGTTAATCTAATATTAACTTGATTTTTCTGATAATAAATAAGTAAAATCATTTGTTTGTGTGATGAAAATCAGTTTTGAAAATCCTTTCAGTATTAACAAAACTGAAACGTTTTAATGATTTAATTGGTGTATATAGCTTTAATCAAGTTACTCAACAATATCTTACTTAATACTCCATCTCGTTTGTTCTCTCAAGTTCTGTAACTTAGGGATTCCTTCTAAATTCAATAAGCAGTTGCAATTTAGCTTCCATCTGATAAAAGGCAATGTTGTCAGTCCTCCTTTTGTAGGTATTGATATATAAATAAATAAGTTTATCTATATTATTGCAAAATTGCTATGGAAATGTATTATTTAAATAAGAATTCCAAAAGTTATGTACTCTCTCTAATCTCATCGGTACTATCTTAAAATCTCATATATTATGAGTAGAGACTTTTGATAACGTTTTTTTGTGGAGGATGGAAAATATTTTACTAGATAAAATTAAACGCTATGCAATAAGCCCTACTATTTAATCCAAAAATATATTGTGAATCACAAGAAGTAACAAAACATGGGTGTGTAGCACTACGGTAGCAAGTGCAACAATGACGCAATGCACAAGTGACCTTAATATCTTATCTCAGTGTTGTGTGAGGGTGTTATTTACTAGCGAGTGGGCGCGACCTCTTGTGTTATTAGAGTTATTTGTGATAAGTTGTTCTGACAATTTATTTGTTTGTTTTTACCGTTTGTGCTGACTTTCATATTAATTAAAATATTACAAATAAACTTATGGAACTATAGGTTTAATCTGTAATAACTAGACCTTCTTTGAACCGCTCAGTATTTGGACGACTCCATATGAATAAATAATACCAAAGTAAGTAGTTTATTGAATTTGTTTGATAAATAGTTTTATGCAACATGTGATCAAAACGCTGTCCCTTGATGATCACCAACACTTTCATTCAGGAAGTGAATGCTACAGTGAAGATGAAGATATGTCACAATTTCTTTGTTATCAGACGAGTTTCTCATGTTTCAGAAAGTATATATTGCATTTTATCAAGAAACACGTTTTGCTGTATGACTATGTCCGTCCAGATGCGACAAAATGAACTCAAAACCTTAACACAACAATTTGATGGTTCTCAGTCCCAAATTAGTCACCCAGTAACTATTACTTGTATTTTTTCTTCAAACAATAATGCTGATATGACGATATCATTCTTAAATCTGTCTCTGATGACGACATCATGTCAAAATTTGTATTTAGATAAGTAATAGAAATTCTAAGAAAAGTAGACAAAAAAAAGATATTTTGTAAAAAAATATTTTTGCAAAAAGTTTATCCTACTTGTATTATATGTTAACAATTTTCACACTGTACATTGGTATAAATTGATAAATAATAAATTAAAGCTTTTAAAAGTATATTTTGATAAATATAGCATTTTATACGAATCAAGAAATAAAGAATAAAAATATACTATAAATTTGTGTGTCGATGAAAAATTAAAAAAAAATGACAAGAAAGAAATGTATTGATTTTCACTAAAAATACAAAATTAATAGTATAATTTAAAGTTTGGTACTTAGATTTCGAAAGAAAATTCAGTCTACTGAAATTTTTCTCATGTTATCATTAAAGGAAAAGGTTTGAGAGATATAACTTCACCCCAAACATGACGTGGCTTTTTGAAGTGATGGCTGTCCCACTAAAAGCCCAAAGATCTAAGAATTTCCACAGAAATTGATGTTGTAAAGAACTTGGCTAGTTTCACCAGCCACCTCTAACCCCACTCTATTTAAGTTTACTAGCTGTTATAATTTTGTTTGTTCACAACTCTATTCATAATGGACCTGTAAAAAAGTAAAAATCATATAATGCCTATAAAACATATAGACTTCTTTGAAAACTAGTATTCTGTGTTTCAAGATATAGTGAGTAAGAAAATATAATCTACTTTAAAACTTACCGATCTGTGACAAGGAAGTACTTTTTCTACTTGCATTCAAAAGGGTTTTAGAAAGCATAATTAGGACCATGCATGCTTAGCGGTTCTTTTCAGTGAAGACCTCTCTGAAAACTTAAATATTATACCCCAGACGAATGAATTAAGGAAAGGATGTTGAAAAACCTTAACATGAAACAAACTATAACATGCTCCTAAAGAGAATAAAAGGTAACAAGCAAGCATGTTAGGAGAGAGTAGTAGAATAAAAAATACATTGTTGAAATCCTTAGTCTAGTGAAAATTTTTCAAAAACTCAAGACGTGGATACTATAAGAAAGGGGCAATTAGTTAAACACAAATAATAATTTCACTTTGATTCCTCTTCATGAATTAGTCTAACAAATGTTTTAAAATAGAATAGGAAATCTAAGGATCATAAAGAATTACTGTGCTTACTAACAACACTAATATCGACTGATAGAAAAAGAAACGATACTTTGGGTTTCAGGTTTTAGGTCCAAGTAAGCTTGGGGAGAATCATTGTGGCAGGAAAAAGCACTCAGCTTGTCGTATAAATTGAGGAGCTTCGTAATAAAATCCATATAAACGTTCTCTTACACAAATTGTAGGAACCTAAACCAACATATCTATCAGGTGTACCTATATTACACATCAAAATTAAAAAAATATAAACATTTCCTTAGATTTAATTTTTAATGAAAATAATTGAACATCTCAAAACAAGAAATGAATTTAGATCGCTAATACACATTTTATTTTACGCCATTGATTACAATGTAATATGGTATATTTATACCATAAAGCACATTAGAAGTTGTAGAAACCAACAAAACAGAGTTTTAAAACCCATGACCAATCGGATTTGTATCGAACTGAACTATCCAGGAAATACACATATCAAACAATATGGTATAGAGAACAATGTGCTTGGACAAACAATACAGATGTACAATCAGTCACTACGGTCAGCGCTTTGGTTCTGTATACTTGGAGCTTTGTATTTTTTGTCAGTATCTATATATTTTAGTAATGTGTAGGCTATCAGATTCATTCTTTGTGGAATATATTGAAAATAGAGAAGACATAAAGTCTCTTTAGATTAAAAATCTTTTGAATGTATATGGATTTCCACAACGAGGTCTAAATATTATAATTTTGTAAACAGTTTTTCAATGAGGTATGAACCGGAAGACTTTGACGTTGTGTTTAGAAAGAAACATTCTTAAATATATCTCTTTAGTTCTTCATATTTTAAGGAAGTATTTAATACCCCTAATTGCGCGTTTGGATATTGTAATTAGCAGCCCTCCACTGATAAGTGACGTTACTAAAATCAATACCATTGAATGAAGTATTTTCTGTACTTGTTTGTATTGAGATGATTTTCCGAATACACACATGCCTTTTTTGACCCAATAATATCTAGAATTTATTTTCTTTTATATATTAGTATGAGATAAGAAAACAGTGAGTGTAAGTTATTATTTATCTGCCCATTAGCAAATTACTGTATTATAGTTATATTCCGATTATAACGAATTTTTACAAAATACATTACAATAAAAAAATCCTAACTTTACATCTTCGATTTTGTGTATACTTCGCTGAGATAAACACCCAGTCCAGTTAAAGCGTGGTGACGAACCATAAAGTAAATTTTACGTAGCAAATAAGTAGTCAGGATTCAATAAACTAAACTTTAACTTTAAGGTGGGATACGAGTTAAATTTAGTTGCTGATATTGAAATTTAAATGCCAAATAAGACTTTTAACTGCTACAGTACGAGTATATTTCGAGGGTTGGAAAATTTCACCTTCTTAAGGTATGAAGTGAAGTTTAAGCGATTTAAAAGACTTTTAAATCCTACGTTTGCCTCCATAATAGACGTTCTTCATTTCATGTGAAGAAACTAGTTGAGCACACCAAAAAATGTGCCTTCCGGCTTAGTCGAAAAAGGTAGATTCACATATGACGTCATCTCTAAAAGTCAACGATAGGATGCGTTAATAATTTTTATGTTTAAATCATAGAAACCTGGGTAAGTTTTTCTTTACAACAAAATTGAAATGATTTAAGAAATGGAAAGTAATATAATTTCGTAATAAATTATTTTAAAATGTGATTTTTACTTTGTATTACATATGTTAATTGTGACTTTTGGATAATATATAAAAACAGTTTATTGTTGACCACATTATTAAGATGCACTCAGAACCATAAATCATCTAAGGCCACCAAAATGGCTTTGTCGGGTCATAATGACAATACAAAGGCATTAGACCGGTGCGGAATAGCGTGTTAAGGGCGGATGGCATGTTATGCCAAACACCCCCATGTACCAGTATGTTGACAACTCGACCGTCATGTGGCAGTGACACATACATCTTGTACGTCAACCAGGATGTCCCACGATGTGGTGTCATGTCAGATGTACAACATACCAACCGTGGATTAAATTGTTCGCGCAATGAATATTCAGTCGGGCTGGATAAGTGGAAAGCTAACATTCCTTACATAAACACATTCACAATATATGTAGTTACTAATTATTTATTGACGGATGAAAATGTTAAAACAAATAAGCATCAAATATACGTGAAAATAACTTAACTATGTAACTTATTGTAACATTCTGAGTTTCGTTGCTTTATTCTAGAAGAAGATACTTTTACAGCGTTAGAAACTTCGTACGTTTTTAAAAATTCCTTTAGTCTTCCCTTCAAACCCTGTGTATTGTAAATATGTGTTGTGATTAAACTACCTGGAAATCTTCCTTACCACAACTTTACATATCGTCCACTGCCTAAGACAATTTTGATACCTACATTCAGAGCCTTGATGCATTTTAATGTAAGCTTTGAAAATAAAAATAATAATAATAATAATAATTTATTCCATCAATAATTTTACAAAGTATAATTCACAATAACTTTTCGGAATTTACTGACCACTATTACCAGTAGTGTGGCCAGTGATATAATCTAATAATAATATTAATACACTTAATCTAGAGTCCAGCAACTTATGTAGTTATTTAAAATCGAGCCTCCAATTGTAGTGTTTTCTTTTTTATTTTATTTATTTTTTTAATACTACTGACGTGAACCAGAGCTGATAGGTTTCTATGAATATCCAAATATTGTTGAAATAACGCCGGCCAACAGTGATTTTATTTTCATTGGTTGTCTAACCTGCTCAGAGAGCAAAGTTCAGTTTCGCTCTCAGACAGAGGTTTGTCCAAATTGGTGCCTCATTCAGTCATGCATTAGCCGGCGTCACTCTGGATACTCAGTGACATAATCCATCAAAAATAAATACTAAACTATCCATTTACAATTTACTATCCTATCCTTATTGTGTTTTCCTATATTTTGTTTTAAACTGTCACAAGTGGCTGTGTTGTGAAAATTAATAGTTGTGATTGTGTGGTAATTAATACAAGTGATACAAGTATTGTGTTGTGTGTAACTAACCTCAATCTGGGTAAGCTAATCCAATTCTAACTTTTCCTTCCTTCTTGTTACTGAGTGCACTAACTTATTTTTACTGTAGAACATATACAATATATATGTCGTTATTCATGGCGTTAATAACTCAATACATAATAACAGCAATTAAACTACTAGTAACACCCATCAATAATAATAATAAAATCTTAACAATAACAATAACATATTAGCAAATAACAATAACATTTTAACAATAACCGTACCAAAACAACAATATATCACTCAACACATGTAACAAAAATAATGAAATAACAAATATATAACTTTTCCTTCCTTCTTGTAACTGAGTGCACTAACTCATCTTACTGTAGATCATATACAATATATACACATACATACACACATGCATATATGTACACATACATACATACATACATACATACATACACACATACATGTCGGTATTCATTATATCAATAACTCAACACAGAATAACAACAATTAAACTAATAATAACACATAAATAACAATAATAAAATCTTAACAATATCAATAACATATTAGCAATAACAATAACATTTGAACAATAACCGTACCAAAACAACAATATATCACTCAACACATGTAACAAATAAATAATGAAATAACAAATATATAACTTTTCCTTCCTTCTTGTAACTGAGTGCACTAACTCATCTTACTGTAGATCATATACAATATATACACATACATACACACACATGCATAATATATACACATACATTTATACATACATACACACATACATGTCGGTATTCATTATATCAATAACTCAACACAGAATAACAACAATTAAACTAATAATAACACATCAATAACAATAATAAAATTTTAACAATAACAATTACATTTTAACAATAACCATACCAAATCAACAATATATCATTTAACACATATAACAATAAATAAATAATTAAATAAGAAATATATAAATATAATAATATGTAAATATACTAATTTCAATTTCATGCTAAACTAACTGAACTACATTCTATCTGAGGACATAATTTAAAAGATTAACATCTTCCTGCAATAAAAGCCAGTTAAACAGTTTAGCACAATTTGCTTTAAATGAATTACAAGTCCTAAAAGAAATTGGTATTTGATTAAAATATTTAGGTACAAGGTATTGGAAGGAATGCCTAAACATTTCTTTTTCACTTTAGGAATTCTTATTGTACCATGTTGTACATTACGGTTAGAGTAAAACAAATTTTTGGTTTCCATTATTCCCGCTTCTAATAAAGAAGGTTCTTAACACCTTATATACAAACAGATGTTGAATCGTAATATTTTTAAATCAACGTAAAGTGGAAATGAAACTGTCAGTTTTTGTTTACTTAAAATTATTCTGAGGAAGTAGTTTTGAGTAACTCTTAAATTTTTAAATTAGATATTTTAAACGTCCCACCCCAATAATTTATTCCGTACTGCATCCGTGAATGGATTAGTGCATAATATAATGTTCTTAATAGTTCTTTATCACAACAGTTTTTTTCAAAAAAATAGAACTTTCTTATTGACATGCGTAATTTCTTATGAAGGTCGGTTATATGGTTTTCCCATGTTAACCTACTATCAAAGACTATACCCAAATATTTAATGTTATTGACCTTTTCTATATGTTGACAGTTGCAATCAATATAACTACAATTATAATCATGAAATTTTAAAGTGAAACGGAATGTTGTAATCTGAAAGGCTAAAATTAATATACTTTGTTTTGTCAACATTAAATATCATTCTGTTAGCTTCACACCAATTTTGTAAATTTTGCGATATCATGAGCCATAATATCTCCCAAGCAATCTACATCAGAATGAGAGTAAAATAACGCCAAATCATCAGCAAATGCAAATACTTTTCCTTTAAAATTAGTTTGTAATAAATCATTTATATAAAGTAAGAATAAAGTCGCAGAGATAACGGAACTCTGGGGCACTCCTGTCCCAGTTATTGAGGGGAGTACTAAGGTGGTTACCTATTCTCACTTGTTGCTTTCTCCCAGTTAAGTAGCTGTTGAAACCAGCTTAAGGCGGAACCCCTGATACGGCTGACTCAAAGTTTATTTAGGAGTATTTTGTGATTTACCAGGTCAAAAGCCTTTTTAAAGTCAACAAAAATACCAGTTGTCAATTTACTATTGTTTTAAGCTACCGTATATCAAGTTAGTTTTACGTCAATGAGAGCGTCCTCTGTTGATTTCCCCTTTGTAAACCCAAACTGGTAATGTACTGAAAAATCTTCTATTATTGAGAAAAGAGACTAGACGAATTATTACAATCTTTTCAATAATTTTAGAGAAAACTGAAAGAAGGCTTATCGGTCTTAAATTGTCTAATTTTATTGAATTTGTTTTTTTAAGAATTGGTAATACAATGCTCTGTGTTTGAGGTTTTTCAGGGAAAACTCCATTTTGGAAGCTCAAATTGATTATGTATACCAATGCAGGAGCAATCAAATCGATGACATTTTTCTAATCAATTCTACCATTTAAAGCCATCAATACCAGCGGACTTTTTTATTTTTAAGTTTTTTTACAATTCCAATTACCATCGAAAATAGTAGTAGGTATCAGGAAAAATGAGTTGGGTGTGTGTAAAGGTTGTTGTATTTGGTGCTGTGACTGTACAAGGTCGGCCCTCTTTCACTAGATCAGTCTGTACTCTTATCAGGTACTTACTTATCTCTTCGGCAATCTCCCTTGGTTCTAAGATTACTGACCCATCACACAGCTCTATTTTGTTAACGCATTTAATTGAAGCCTCACCAAATATACCATTGATTACTTTCCATTGTTGTGATACATCTCCATTGCAATTACTAATTTTCTTTGCGAAAAATTCATTTTTGGTTTTATCTATCTCTAACTGCAAATTTTTACAAAAACGTTTATATAATAAGCTGTAAAATTTATATCGTATGGTCGCTTTTTAGCAATTTTTGTATAATTTTGTTCTCTTTGAGATAAGTAGTATAAGTTTCTTATTAATCCATGGACTAAGTATTTTTGCCTTACTGATTTTTTTGTTACTAGTTGGGTCCAATCTGCTGCCATTAATAATTTTAACAAGGTAATCATGAAACTTATCATAAGCTAAAATTGACGTTTTCAGTTTGGAAGAAATCTTCATTATCTATGTCCCTCAATTTATACCTAACCTTTTCGTAATCAATAACAAACTTATTCGGAGAGGACATATTCATAATACGATCGTTAATATTTATCGTGTTATTTTGAATAAATCTTGAGGCCTATTAAACAATGATCAGTTAGCCCAATATCAAAAACTGAAACATTGAAATTATTTAAATTTCTATTCCTAACAAATACATGATCCAAACAGGTACTAGAAAGCGTAGCAATTCTAGTCGGAACATTAACAAGTGAAGTTAATCCATTATTATTCATAGTACTGAGATAGTTTCGAGTTGAGCTGTTATCTTCTAGAATGTCTTAGTTTATATCACCTATATACAATATGCTATTGTTTAAGTTAGTTAAAATATGAGCCAATTCATCCACATAGACCTTCTCAGAAGAGTTTATTTTGTCTATATATGCACAGTAGGTTAAAAAATAATAGATTATTAATTTTAATATTTAAAAGAAGTACATCAGCCGATATCAATACAGTTTTCCATTTGGCAGGAAGTAATACACTCATCAACAAAGCACATAACGCCACCAGCTCTATAGTTATTGTTACAGTATGCAAACATATTGTAATCAGGAAAGACTGTATAAATTCTAATTCGTCGGAACTTATCCAAGTTTCACTTAGAACAATAAACGTACACCTTTTTTTAATCTTACTTAATTCTAAAATAAAAGCTATCAAAATTTTTCCGTATACTTCTAATATTAGCATAAATTAAAACTATAACAATGCTCGGACCCTTGGGAATCAAAATAACTTGTGAGTGTAATGTCTGGGCTGAGAGCTTGACTACTTTTATCCATTATATTCATTCAGGTAAGTTATAGCGGACTTAGGAAAATTCAAAGTATAAAGTCAAGGAATTTATGCTTAGGCCTATTTAGAATAACAAAACTAAAACCACTTATTAATGTTTACAGGCAATAATAACTTACGTATATGCTTAATAATAAAGGACATATGATAACTTACAGAGTATTTATATTTAGCTCCCATATATGTGCATTTACCTAGGACACAGGTTAAGAATATCCTCATACGTATTAATTTTAATACACTTATCGCCATCAGCCCTCCTGACAAAGAATTTTCCATCCCTATTCCAAGCATAGGCAAAGCCCAACTCCCTACTTTTCTTTTTGAGATCAGCAAGAAATATTTTATTCTTCGGAGACAGGTGATCATTTAAATAGACAGTCTGTCGAGGAAAAGAATTATTTACCTTATCAGCCGTCAAGGTTTGATTGATCTAGCCTTGGTTAACCAAGTGTCCTTCAACATTCTTCTTCAGGAACTGGACAATCAGCGATGGAGGTCGGTCCCTCTTTGAAGGATGAATCCTATGGGCAGCTGCAATATCGGCATCCTCCACTTGTAGGCCTAGGGCTGCTCCGACATCCTTTACGTTAGTTGTTGCATCTTCATTTGGGGTTACGGGAATGCCACCATATTTCGGTTGCACCTCCTGGAGTACTGTTCAAGAGACCTAACTGTCTCTTTAAGATCGATAACCTCAGATTTTAAGCTTAGTGTTTTCAGCACGGAGTTCAGCATTCTCTTTCTTAATTCCGGCAAACTCTTTATTAAGTTTAAGTATTAGAGAATTAGCTGTGTCCATTTTATCTGACATAAACTGCATGGAGTTAGTAAGCTCAACCATTTCACTACTCGATTTGGCCAGTGCGTTTAAACACTTGTGTTTGAAGGTTATTTAAGGCTTGTGTTAGGAAGTCTTTTGTTATTCCTTCATTAATTGGAACAGTATTATTACCTTTTTTCGTAGTAGTGCTATCCTTACATTTCTTACATTTCCATGTCTGTAGTTGAGATCGGGTTTTAGCTTCATCTAGGCTATCTTTAACACAATTAGCATGGTAGATACTATCACATTGTGAAAGCAGTACACCTAACCTCACTTCCGTCAGTAGCACAGACTAGATTGCAAACACCACAATTAGCGACCATGATTTAACAAATTTAGTAACGTTAACTATTAATGTAAATCTTCTGTATGTGTACAGTTATGGACGGGTAGTGAGAAAATACCAAATAAATTTAAATTGACGTAACACGTAGCAGAACACACGTCTGAACGGCTCAACTGACTGAGCTTAGGACTGTCTAGCTGAAAAATTTTAAATTTAAATTTAAATTTCTTATTATCGTGCTAAGAATCTTTGTCTGTTATAAGTAGTTGTTTTATAGTACAAGTTATTCTGACGGGAAACTAGATGAAGGGTATTAGTATGAATATACAGGTAATATAATAAATAATTCGATGTTGCCTGCAGCTTTATCTGTTATAGCGACAGGTGCGGGGCTGAATTTTTGCAAGAGAAACTTTAACTCCCATTGACAATGGGAATAGCATGTACCTTATTCTCGGTAAGCATCTGTGCTGAAACATATCGTCATACTGGCTAAAATTTCCTTCCCTTTTCAGAAAGAAACAGATTACTTAGTAAATGAAACAATTGTGTTTATGTGGAAAAATCAAATCGTAAGCATTTATAATTTAACCTCCTACATTTCAAAAATTCAAAGATTGTTTGAGTTTAAATAGAGACATATAATAAACAGTTTTGAATATCTTTTAAATAACACAAATTTTACCAAGATTGTTTGGAATGCCATTTAAAAAGAATGCGCTCTTATTCGTGATTGGCGCTCAAGTTGATTCGGTGATGGATATTTTTCTGTTAATTTAGAACAAGAAGTTAGAAAAAAACGTATTTACATAGTTATAAAAAACTTTGTTTTCCTTTAGTATATCACACATACAAGATGGGAATGGTTTTAAAGTATGGTCACCACCCCCTTTCAAGATCTGTTGGGCAGTTTTATCATTTCAGTAATGTGATCTTGAGAGAAGGGAAAACTAGCTGTGTTCCAGGCTCTTCTAATACGTGCAGGGGAGAGAATACTCCATCATAATTAATCATAAAAAGTCACTTGAATTCCAAGGATGCGTATGTGGGATTATGGAAGTACAAGGGTTCATGAGTCATAGTGCAACTTTTTGGAAAATCGTTATTTTGTATCCACTCCCAATGGTTTTATATTAGCATTTAGCATTGCGATAAATATTAGTTTGATAATTTAATCGTATGAGATGTGATTGGTTTTTGTAACGTATGTTAATATATGATCAATACATGTTAAGCTAATAATTGTAAATTCCACCAGTCACTCCTTTTATTACCTGTGGAGGCTGAATCTCTTGAGAGGCTCAAATCAAATAAAATCAAATCAATCTTAGAATCAAATCAATCTTTATACACATATACATTGAGTACAGTGTTGCGTCATAACAATAATAATGAAAGTAGTTTCAGTTCTATAGGCTCCTCCAGTCCTGAAACTCCTGTATGGTGTATACGGATCGGTCTGAGCCAGTCTGAAAGTGCTTTCTTGAACTGTTTATCCTGTAGTTTCTGTCAGTCATTTGGTTGCCAGTTAAAGAAGGCAGCACCTCGATAAGAAGGCTTTTTTTAATACAAGCTGAATCGATGTGCCTGTAGTTGAAAGTTGTGTCTGTGTCAGGTGTTGTAGTTATGTTAATCCACCAATCTGGCTTGGCCTGATCTTAAAGCATATATTATAACTTCACGTATGTATAGTGAGGTTATTGTTAAAATTTTGAAATCTTTAAAAGCTTCCCTGCAGGACTCTTGCTGTTTTAGTCCTTTTAATGTTCGTATTGCTCTTTTTTGTATTACTAACACCCTTTGCAGATTTGTTGCGCTTGTGCCTCCCCATACTACGAGCCCATATCTTAGGTGTGCTTCAAACAACGAGTAATAGGCAGTCAGCACTATTGCTTTGTCACTTATCTGCACTAATCTTCGCACAGCATATAGCCCGCAGTTTAGATTTTGACAATGATGGTCCACATGTGAGGTCCAGGAAAGGGTGTTATCAAGTATCATGCCTAAGTACTTATTTGATGACACAGTTTCTAGTTCTGGTAGTCCACAATAATTATTTGAAACTGTTGTGAATATATGAGTTGATTAGTTTTTTGTCTCAATAAGCACTAGGACATTTTTGTAGCAGTACTTTTTACTCTCTGTATTTTGTTGTTTACCTTACAGGTGAGCTCTACTAGTCGTTTCCTGTCACTCTGGTAGCTTTTTAAACCATTTTGCTTCTTTTCCTGTTATACAAAGGATATTAAGATTTTCTAAAATAAGTTTATGATCAATGCAGTCGAATGCTTTACTGAAATCAAGCAGTATGCTGGTTGCTATTTGGCCATGTTCCAGTTTATCAATAATGCTTTCAACAAGCTGTGTTACCGCTGATGTTGTTGACCTGTTCTTGATGAATCCATGTTGTCTAGTAGTCAGAAGGTTATGCTGTGTAAGTTTGATGTCAGTGATATGGGCCGGTAGTTGACTGCTTCAGTAGTTTTGCCGCTTTTATGCTTAGGGTAGACCTTGGCCACTTTCAGACAGCTTGGGAAGATGCCTTCATTTAGGGGGCTATGGATCATTCTATTAGCAATAGGTATGCATTTCTTAGAATAGACTAGGTAAATGGAGATGTTTAATATGATGTTTCCAATCACATCACTTATTTCGTCGTAAAGGAGTTTACAGTGAGCAAATGTTGTGAATCAGTAGGGTTGAAATGTAGGCATATAATAGTAGCTCTCTTTTAAAGCTCTCTTTTTAATTTAAATCTCTAAATTTAAAATCAAGTGTTAAATAAGTAGATTATATGATACCAACGATGCGAGTAAGTTGTTTAGGTATTATATACTATTATATGACTTCATGTAGCAAAGATCATTAGTAATGATTAGATTATTGTTACAAATAGCTTTTGTTATTTGGCATCTCTATAATAAAAAAGTGTATGTCTGTTATAGTTATAGATATTGATTGAAGCGAAGTAGGTATGGTGGTTTAAACAAAGACTAAAAATAGGCGTATAAATATATAAAATTGCGTCCCAGTAGACGTATATGAGATTTATTTTACAATTTCCCTTTCCTAATTTTTGTTAGATGTTTTTATATACTACCTCCATCGACAAAACATATTCCAAATATCATCAATCGTAATTTACGTTTCCCTTCCGTCACTTTATATCTGAAATTCTGGACCACCAAAGTTAAGCTTGTGTCTTGTACTTTCTATTTATACCAATCACAGAGTGTGACATCATCTAAAGGAGAGCCCTAGGAATTGTTTGGATGACAGGGCGAGTAACGAAGTTACAGCTACATGTCATCAAAGACCACTTAACGTAATTTCTGAGATGATGACCTCATTTCGAGTTTGCCGGCAGACATCATCCAAGGATTAGTGACGATACATCACTTCATTCTTCTGCTTTGATGTGTATACAATCATGCAGAAATTTGTGACATTAAATCTTTAAATATACAATCATGCAGGAAACGGTGACAGTAGATCTCTCTATATAAAATCATGCAAGAAACGGTGACATTAGATCTCTCAATATACAATCATGCAGGGAATGGTGACAGTAGACCTCTCGATATACAATCCCACAGGAGACGGTGACAGTAGATCTCTCAATATACAATTATGCCGGAAACAGAGACAAAAGATCTCCCAAATATACAATCATGCACGAAACTTTGACAGTAGATCTCTCAATGTACAATCACGCAGGGATCGGTGACAGTAGATCTCTTAATATACAATCATGCAGGGAATGGTGACAGTAGATCTCTCAATATACAATCACGCAGGGAACGGTGACAGTAGATCTCTCAATATACAATCATGCACGAAACGGTTACAGTAGATCTCTCAATGTACAATCACGCAGGGAACGGTGACAGTAGATCTCTCAATATACAATCACGCAGGGAACGGTAATAGTAGATCTATCAATATACAATCATGCCGGAAACGGTAATAGTAGATCTATCAATATACAATCATGCCGGAAACGGTAACAGTAGATCTATCAATATACAATCATGCTGGAAACGGTAACAGTAGATCTCTCAATATACAATCATGCACGAAACGGTGACAGTAGGTCTCTCAATATACAATCACGCAGGGAACGGTGACAGTAGATCTCTCAATATACAATCATACACGAAACGGTGACAGTAGACCACTCAATATACAATCATGCAGGGAACGGTGACAGTAGCTCTCTCAATATACAATCATGCAGGGAACGGTGACAGTAGATCTATCGATATACAATCATGCAGGAAATGGTGACATTGGATGTCTCAATGGATTTTTGACACAATTCCATCACATTATTATATACATAATTAAAGTGATATACACGCCATTGTTGAGACATCGTCTTCCGTTTTAACTAATTTTAGGAGCATACTACTCATTCGACCTTTTAGTCATTCATTCATTAGCAGATATTAAGACCCGTTATTTTTTATCATTGCATTTTTTGTATATATAAAATGACATAGAACACTGAACATGGATACATAATAAAGAAACACAAAATTAAACCCATGAATTGAAACGGTTACTGCGGTTTATATATATTCAACGTGGAGTCCATTTGAAATTGGAAATATTGTTTTGTCAGAATAACAGTTGCAATGTTTTTCTCTAACACACTGTTGTGAAGATAAAAAAATGTTAACATCTTTTATAAAATTTGGGAGCTAGTTATACATCTACTCTGTACATATGAACGGTGTACTTTTCATAATAATGCATTCTTTTTTTGTTATAAAAATTGGATTGTGTGAAATATTTTCAGGTAGGGGGGTCAAACACTAAATTTTTATACGATAATAAATATTAAATTTGTTTTTTTTTATACACTAGCAACACCTTACGGGAACAAGCAAATTTTACGTTTAAAGTCACCCATCTGTAGAAAACAAGCTTTGCGTACCTTGGTAGTCAAATACTTCCTCTATCAGAAGAAAAGTGGAATTGTTTGAATGAGTGGTAAAGAAAAAAGTAAAGGTTCAACAAAAACTGTCTTTAAAAACTTCTTTACAATTTAGAATAAATATTTTATATATTAAATTTTAAAGACATTAAATATAAATTATTATTCTTATATATATATAATGATAATACGTTTGACACATTTTAGCAACCAAGCGTCACAGTACCTAGTTTTGTACTTTTCAACATAGTCTGGTTGTGCAACCTCTGGTACCGAATGTGTTAATCATACTTAATGGATTTTAATGTTTAAAGTTGAAATCAGAATTACCAAGCTTACTGACGCTTCAGAAAACTGTCTAACAGTTTCACATTTTACTTATTTTATATATTTAATAACCATGATCACTGTATTCGTAACAAATTAAAACCGATTATGTTTAAAAGCCAGTTCAACGTTGGATCATTTTAAAACCAGAAAAGAACACTTTCCTAACATAATTATTGTCACTATCGTGATATATGGAATTTTAGAGCTTTAAAAATCTTATGAGAGGTATTAGAATTGTACATTCAAAGTGGCATTCAAAGTGGCATTCAAAGTGGGTAAGGTTCTACAATTTCTACAGTTGTATTTACAAACCTATGTTCCTGGTTGAAGCAATATTTGTGAAACTATTAATAACTTGTAAAACTAAAATATTAAGTATTAGTTTAACAAAATTGTACTTTAATACCAATCAATAGAAAAATATTCTAAGTATAACATATCAATATTATTTCAGCTCTTTTACATATATACATGAGAACGGTATTGTGTCTGTTACTATACAAATTTCCTATAAATAAGCAAGAGGTACTATAATTTATCAATAAAAACCACCAAGATTATTGGTTCCTCTCTTTTTAAGATTAAATTCATTTTTATTGTTAAATTGAATGCAAAATGCGTTGATTAAAATAATGTTTGTATTAATTTTTTAAACTTAAACTATCGTAGTTTTAAAAACTATTCTCTTGATTAAAACAGAATCCATTTATCTAAATTATTTATCATTCATGAAGCAGCCTGGAACTAAGCTAAATAGAAAATATTATTCCTACCCTTGCTGAAATAAATTGCGATTTTCTTTGTTGGGACTCGCGTTATCCCTAGTTTATTGTTCCGTTTCCGGTTTTGGTTCGTTTAAATGTAGCAAGTCTAGCAGTAATGTTCTATTTTAAAACCCTGACGCATACATTTTTAACGGTAAACGATTTATTTTTACTACGTAATGTAAAACTCTTTTAAAATATCAGTATATCAGTACAAGTAACATGATTTAGTTAACATTTACAAACAATTGTAATAACAAAAATAACAAACAACACGATTTTGTAATCAATTACACACTTAATCCTATAAAGTTACAAATATATACGCAGTAATTTAGCGTTAGAATCATACAAGCTGTAAATTCATGACATATTACAACACACATCATAACTTATTTTAATTCTTCAATCTAAAACTTCTTTTTGTAAATATTTATTTCTAAAATAGCAATTAATCTTTAATAAATTACTAAAACAGACGTTACAGGAAATCATGTTGATAAACTTGATTTAAGCTTGATTCCAAATAAAGCTTTTTATTTTTGTAATAAGTTATTATATTATTGTGCTTCGTATTAATAATAATAGTGTGTCGGTTTCATTAAAACATGATTTAATAGCCTATCATTGCTTTTGTAGTAATAATAAAAATGGTTATTTTGTATATAAAGTATAAATTATTATAAATTTCAATACATTTGATTTAATATATTTAATGAATAAAATACTCAATTTATGTATGAATTAAAGATGAACGATGTAAATGTTGAATGAGTTTTAGTTATTTTTTACTATATTTGTCTTCTCTTTGGCAGGTAGTAATAAAGACAAATAAGCAATATCACTAAGAAAAGTATTAGTTTTATGTAATTTCCGAACCATGGAAGTTTCAGTATCGACTCTGCTGTTTTATTATCGAAGTCCAATTTCCAAAACAAAACCCAACATAATCAAATACTGAATCGACTTGCACTTCACACTTTGGTCAGATGCCACGTTTTTAACATTCTCTGTAGGACCTACTATTAAGGCTATAAACGTTCACTATTTAATAAACAGGAAATCGGGTCCATTTAGTATGAATGTCTAATATAATAACAACTGCCAGAAAGTAACTACTCCAATTATATCTTCAATAAGTACCAGGAAATGGACGGTAAATAACGTGCAAATGATTTTTACTGGCCACGGTATTATTATCGTCACCGCCCAATACCATGCTAATGGTGGACCTACATGCGCGCTTAAGGCTGGAGTTGTTCAATTATATGACGTCATCCAGTTTATTTACTGGTCAGGAAATGTAAAATAACAGTATGTTCAAGTATGTAATCATAAAACAATATGTAAGGAAGTATACTTCTTTCAATCACATTTTATTTTATTTTATTTTATTTCCAACTGCAGCAGCCAATTTACAAAGACAAGCATAGATGGTAGAATACAACGGAAAATACAATTAATACAATCAGATGAAAAATGTACATAAAGTAACAAAATAGGTATACAAAAATTTGATAATAAATAATAAGTATCCAAAGATATAACAAGTTATAAATATCCAAAACATAACAAAAATAAAAATAAAGATTAACAAACAACAATAATTACTCAAGTATGGAAACAACTCAGAAAATTGATTTAAATAAATTGTACTTTACATAAAAAACAACTAAAGTACATTTCACATGAATACATTGTCATGAATATTCTTAGAGAAAAGATAGGAATAACAGGCAGATTAATATTATTTAGTATTTTTACTGGTTTAAGGTCGCCTTGAAAATTGTGTAAAATATAACACAGCTTTTACGATATATCTGATAAAATTTTCGTTGTGATAGTTAAAAGGTAAATTCCTTACAAATAAATTTTTCCAAAATGTTTACAAGGGACCATTTGGTGCTCCCTGGGGTAGTTTCAAGTGGCTACGTAGTGAAACTGTGGTTATTAGATTAAGGAAACGTATTGTTAATTATAAAAGGTTACTTGTAAGAAATGTATATTTCCTTTACAATAGAAAAAATATAATTTCTTTAGTATTCTTTATTTTTAATATCAAATAAAACCAAAAACTGTACTAAAATAGAAAAGCGATTTTGGTATGGAGTAGAAACTATTTTCATATAAACAATCAACATTATGGACACTTTATCTAACGCTCATCACAAGTTGAAGCCGAAAATGAATGGTTAAAATTTAAACAATCTCTATCCTCGTCTGAGTTGTTAAATAGCTTTTTTCATAACATTGCTAACCTGAGGTTTCTTGCGTATTCCATTTCTTTTTTATAAACTATCTTAGTAGGCAGAGTATTTTTCATCAGCCATTTCCCGTTTTATAAATTTTTCTTTTCCTTCTTTTTCAGCTTTCTCGACTAACAGATGGACCTTCTAATAATAGCACTCCATAACCTTTATTCAGCTCATTTCTCTTTATTCGCAGAGTAGCTTGCAATGAAGGGGCGGCATCTTTGTCAGCGGGTAGTGGATCTATAGCATTAGACCTTCTGTCTTTGATACTAAGGTAATTAAAGTAGTGTGTCCATAGCCTCTGCTGCAGCAAATGTTTCTTCTGAGAAGATGTCTTCATTAAGCGTGTGCCGTTATTTAGTTCTATTTTATGTAATACATATTTTCGCAGCCCCGTTACTCGTTACTGGAATATAAGTTACATCCGATGTTCTTGGAACAAAATTCTTGGTGGATTAATAACTTTATTAGCACGCGTATTAATTTTTTCTGTCCAGAACTTAGTAGCTGATCATCTCGCTGCCGTGTAACATTTCGCGTGCCTTGTTCGTAATTAAAATTTATATTTTCGTATCATAAGTTTCGTATCATAAGCCCTTTTATGCGAGACATCTAATTTTGAATGTGGAATAAAGTAAAGTTGTAAGTAGTAAAGTAACTTATCTTGGTTGATGTTTTATTTATCTGATTAATATTGATAATAGTGTGGTGATTTCCTTTTAAAAAGACCACGTTGTGATGAGTCTTAAGTTGTCTCGATAAATGTTTAATACTGTCGTGATTTTGTTTTAGGCGAGTTAAACTTCAACCGAATCTCTGATTTAATTTCGAGTGGTTCTAGCAATCATATATTAGACTTCTATTCTACTAATCTTAAATTTTTCCGGCTACAGCTGCAATGCCGAGACAAGATGCTGACGCCTGCGCTTGAGAGTCGACATCAAAGTGAAGGGAAGTTAATTTTAATGTTTTAAATTATGTTTAAGTTCTTATGCGAAATTCCCATAGAACATTGGAACCACAAGGCCTACACCCATGATAACATTTAGTTCTTATCACTCTATTTGGAAGCAACGGGGCAGTGCATTATTTTACTTTTAACATCTATAAGTATTGCTTTTATGTTTTTATGCCACAATTAGACTTATAGGTAAACTTTGCAAATTGAGTATTCATTACTACGACCTCAGCGTTATCCAACTCCATGTGATTCGTGCACTAGATACAAGCGGTTCAATACCAAGTTATCTAAATCCGTTCACCGCATTGAGTGGAACATTCACCTTACTGTAGGCTTTTCCAAAAAAACTGTTTGCCCACGTAATCACTCAACCCTCTGAACGTAAAAGGTGTTAAGGGGCCCATGAAAGACATATTGGAGGGCTGTAATTAATGACAGCATTGACGTGAGAGGCACTCAGCAGCTGTATGATTAGCTCTTTTCATGTTAATGAACTTAATTTTTAGTGGTTTTTAGATGAGTAGAATATCCATCTAATATCAACAGAACTTGATCATCTTCTGAGGATTTGGTTTGCATTAAAAAAAGACAACCAATTTACAAAAAGCTCTGACTGCATCCATCCAGTAGGGTGAAGCTTCCTCTATCGTTTGAAGCTTCACACTTTCATGGCAAAAGATTTATGAGCCTCCAGCTGATACACACATCACCATAGAGTACAGAACCCCACTCTTAGCCGAGGTCATAGATCCGGCCTCTTGCCTGACTATTAAAGACTTTACGAACGTACTTAAATGACTTTTCTACAGTACTTTTGTAGACTAATGTATTTAAGTGCACATTCGATAGGCGGAGTAATTGTTTTTGGTCTGTTCCCCAATCAGGATTAAAAATCATTTTTGCAGCAATCTTGTTAAAATCCTTAAAATCCCAAGGTCGTCTCAGGTGACCTTAATCCTAAATGTGGATATCTTTTCAGGAAACAAGCGATCCATTATCCGTTACATTAATAGATATCGCACAGACAGGTAGACGGACAGACAGGTAGACTGACAGACACTCAATTTGGACTGACTGACTTTGAAAATTTCACCTCAAAATCAGGAAAATTCTCACTTTTGCCAAGGGGAACCTGTATTTGAAGTTTAAATTATCTAGAACATATCTTTTTAGATTTCCCACACAAACACACAGACGGACGGACTGCACCCTGATCCTTTGCTTACTTTCTTTAAACAAAGAGAGATTCATCTACCAAGTTTCAAGTCTTTAGCACCTTTCTATCAAGACCTGTTTCACATTGGGCCAGATCATCAGACAGACGTATGGACAAATAACGACACTGTTTTAAGAAGAGCTTGTAAAACTCTTAGTAATTTGTAACCAGTAATTTGTGTTCCTAATAGAGGTAACGTCCACCAGATAATACGCTTTTAACAATTGAACCTAAATACAATATATTTCTCTAAGCGTATTCTATTAGTACTACAAAAATAATGAAGTTTTAGACAGTAAGATATTACGAGTATTGATCACTACGAAACAGATAACATATTAACCAGTTAATATAACGGAAAAAAAGTATTATTAAACTTAAGAATAAACGAGAAAGAGAGTTTGCGTGATGAAAATGTCCCATGTATTCTTTGTAGCTGGGCAGGGTTGGTTTGGAGGCCAAATGTGCAGCTCTTTGAGTGTGATATTACCTTTCATCAAAGGTTATCAACTTTCATCAGAGGAAGGTACAGCTTTAGTACTAAGCTTTGTACTCATGGTTGTCCTTCAAGTTGTTTTCTTTTAACTGCGAATTTTTTGATTTAATGACATAGTAATCATAAACTAATTCCTCTGGCACAGACTTACTGGTTTGTAATTTAAAAACTTATTTTTTAAATGTAACTAAACATTTAATTTATAATATTGTAACATACGCAAAATGGGGAGTTTTATATGGTATTTTAACACGCTACAAATGCGTAATTATAACATAAAAAAGTACTGTTATATTAACAAATTTTAAAGCACATATTAAATAAATAGTATAAAAATTATGGAATTCAAATTTTTTTAATTTTTATATAATATTAGTCTTTACTAAGACAAATGTTTGAGCCAAGCAGCCAGAAACCTAAGTTTATAGTTGAGTTAGCCGTCGTCCCGGTGAAGAAAATATATATACATACGTAAGACTGAGAAACCAACTGTGATAAAAAGCAGTAATGGTGTAAGAGGGAGATATATCCTTAATTTTATCCACCGTTTACGCGATTGAAGGTTTGTTGTTTTTCGGACTTTTACTCTAGGAAATGAAGACTAGTTGAGCCATATTAGTATTAATTTTCTCTATTTACACTGCAACTGTAAAATGAATCACAATGCCAAGGAAGCCAATATATAAGCCAGGATATCCTTAAAAAACCCTTGATAAATAAATGATAAAAAAAAATAGTTGATAATACTGGATTACCTTGCAATCTCCTAATCAGTTTAAGAAAAATTAAAATTTAATATAAAGAGTTAGGATTTGTGACCTTGAAATCAGAAAATAAAAATTTTTATGAGCATCAATGAAATACAAAAAAATGTCTCTGCTATATAGTAAATTGAATGAATAGCTCCAACTATTTTAGCACTACTAGCACCAATTTGGCCAGACTAGTAAAAAAATATCTAATCCACATTTATTACAGCGGGAGCATTTATGATATACCTTATTGAAGTACAACAATAATTTTGAATATAAGGTAGACATATTTCACAAGTACCGGTACATGTTTTTCAGTAGCCCTTGTTGAGGACATACAAAAACAAAGAAATGAGCAATGACACTTATGTCAGGTATTTCGAAAAAGTATTTCTAGATAGAAGGAATTTTATTTCACACGCATTATTAAAGTTAGCCTTGTTACTACGATAACATAATTATAGGGATACCTGATCTGAGAAGGATACATTTTTCAAAAAGGGTTTGGACTTAAAACTTGGTCTAAGTCATTTCTGATCCCCCAGTAGCGTGTTCATTGTTGCCCTAATCAAGAATATGTAATGCATAGGTATAAAAAGTGTTATACAGTCAAGAAGTAACTACTTGTGGGCATGGTAATCTACGTCCGGTATAATTGATTTTCAGTACCGGTATTCTTTTAATTGTGCAATACATATGAGTGTAAATATTGTTTTAGGACACCATGAAGATACTGTACAATTATAGGTCATTAAATTTTGTGTTACAAAGTATTACATAAAAATAAAAACAAAACTAGAAAAATAATTTTTATAGCTTTCTGAAAATTCCAATATATATTTCTAGTTCTACCAATAACATTTAAAATGTAAACTTATGAATAGAAAACCAAGATACGTTATTTTTACGATATTAAATTTGTCAATTTATTTTTTTTTAGCTTCTATTCGTAAAAATATTGTAGTTAAACACAGTGTTTTTAAGCGGATTTCATATTTTTATGAGATAAATAAACTTGTATTACTTTGGTGGTATGACTAATACTTTATAATAACCACAGTACATCATTAGTTTTGTATTATTGTAGTTTAATAGAAAGAACTAATAGTTAATTTCCATAGCGCCAAAGATAGCTAAGATTAGAGTGAGTTTAACATCGTTCATCTTTGTCCCATTTTACTGAGAAGAATACATCAATCAGCTCTCTGTTTACAATTAATTATCGCGGAATTTCATTATACGTGATGAACCTTCATACGCCCACGGGTACAGTATCAACTCTCTATTATTACTACAGAATGTTAACAAACTGTTTAAATATTCTAGAATTAGGTTTTATTACTAGTAATTAAAACTTTTTTCTTTTATTTAGTATTTTAATTCTTTCACTTGATGACATCGAGGAGACCTAAAATTTGCAAAATTTCTTCACTTATTACAAAAATTAATGTTTCTTACGTTTTTAAATTTCTCATAATACTTCAATAGAAGTTAGTACAAGCCATAACATTACCGATGTTTTATACCTATATTTAAATCAGAGTAGCTTTTTTATATCCTCAATTGTATAATGCTGTCTATAACACCATATTTTACTACTAGTATAGTTTAACCCACATATTCTAGTAAATCGGAAAATATTTCTGAACTTGAATGATAAATATTGTCAATATTTAATTTATAACACACATAGTACTCATTCCCATTGAGTATATTTTAAATTAAACCTCACCACAGTTTAAGAACATTGAGAACTCGGATAAGAGATATTTTGGGAATCTCAAACCGTTGAAAATGTCACATTTTAATGTAGTTATGTTAAAATCCCTGATAATGTAATTTATACTTGATACTAATATAGGTCACTTCTATGACTACTATTCTATTTTCTGTGTATTTTTCTGATAGTCTATTGACAATAACAAAGGGGGAACATGATAAGGCTGCAGGCCCACAGTTACACACAAATATGCTATAACTACAGGGTGTGTAAGATGTCTTGAAGCAACTCAATATTACTTAAATCATAGCAAATAGAATCGCCATAAATTTCACAATGTTCTACAGGTGTATTAATTACTCTCCTGTTAAATAACACCCACACCGCTGTTGTGAGGACGGCCCACGGGTGAATTTTTTGGGAATTTTAATTGTTAGCCTAGATAAATATGCATATAATTTTAAATTATTTATTATTAGAACGCTACACCGCAATCAATTGTTTTGTATAGAACGGTGGCTGTTAAAATAAAATCAATATTCTTATTTATTCAGTCTACAGAATCTACCAATGTATGCAATAGCTACAAAGAAATCTCAATCCTGTACAAAATTACAATGCCACCTAGTTTTGTATGATAAACTTACTCTTTCTGATCATAATACATTTTGGGTATGTACTCATGTAATCTACAATTGATAGAGTAATTGATAAACCATTAAGATATTCATATATAAAGTGACGGCAGCTAAAAGTTCAATACTTGTTTTATTTAAAAAGCCCCCATTTTATTATTAATAAACTTCCCTATTTGTGGTTTACAGAATTATATTGCAATATGTAATTATTCGAAATTGAATAAATCGATCAAGGTTTGTAAACAATATACCACCCACGGATCTCCCTACAATGCAAGCGTAAATAGTTTTTTTATTACAAAGTAGTTAAGCCGTTTTAACAGTGTAAAATGTTAATAGATTCTATATGCTAAGGTTTAACACATATTAATGTATGCCCAAAACTTTCACCCGTCTAGTGTGTTGTCTGTAAAGGCTCAACTCCGATTGTAAATTAACAAAATTATGACCCCGAACGCAACGCTATCTGCTATAATTCCAGCACACTGTAGTGTACAAGAAGTTGTTGTGTACACCGTGTGTATGGATGATATACGTACTTATCCATCCATCACTTACCCCAGCTTTGTGTATTGACGCGTCTGGTTGCTAATCTCTAGCTTTGATAAGTCCAGTAAATGTTCTTGTCACTCTTTCCTAGGGTTTTGGATGATATACTTCTCCATCCATAACCTACCCCAGTTTTTTGTAGTGACGCTTCTGGTTGCTAAACCCCTGGCTTTGATAAATCCTGTAAATGTTCTTGTTTTTCTTTCCTAGGGTTTTGGATGATATACTTCTCCATCCATCACTTCCCCCAACTATGTGCAGTGACGCCTTTGGTTGCGAAAACCCTGGCTTTGATAAATCCTGTAAATCTTTTTGTTACTTTTTCCAAGGGTTGTGGATGATATACTACGCTATCCAAAACTTACCCCAGCTTCGTGTCATTCCGTGTCTGGTTTCTAAACCGCTGGCTTTGATAAATCCTGTAAATGTTCTTGTTTCTCTTTCCTAGGGTTTTGGATGATATACTACTCTATCCAAGACTTACCCCAGCATCGTGTTACGCCGCGTCTGGTTGCTAAACCCCTGGCTTTGAAAAATCCTGTAAATGTTCTTGTTACTCTTTCCTGTTTTGTGGATGTTATACTACTCTATCCAAAACTTACCCCAGCTCAGTTTAAAATTGTTTTGATAACTCTTAAACTATATTTTTAATTATGATTATTTTTTCGGTTTTGAATAAAAAGGGTTGGATAACGTCGATTAAATATAAAAGTAATGAAAGAAAATTTAATTTCAATGTAAAAGATCAAACGTTTAATTAAACATTTTTCCTAACTTATATGCAAAACGTAGTACACTACCAATCTTCAATACTTTGTAGTATTTTCTAGATATACTAAAACTTGCCCAAATTTTGCCAAATGTCTTACGTAAACTACTGAGTTATATGACATTAATCATAACTTAAATATTAGTTTTTTTGGTTTACTAGATTTTCTTCACGAAGATAAAAAATATGGTTTATAATGTTCTAAATTATTTTATTCCATTCTGAATTTTAATTTTTATAGTTTTTCGCCATTATTACATTTTGTAAATATTTTCCACATGCAATCATATATTAAAACAATTTTTGTGTGGATATAAATATATAAGTAAAAAAGATGTCATTTAATAAGTTAAATTGTTAAAAATTCGTATTTTACACTTTTCACGTGTGTTTCATTTATTATATAGTTCACATTATATTTTAATATTATTCTAATTGTTATATAGTATTTGCATACCACATACGCGTGTTCAGGGTTTTCTTACAGGGTATGAGGAGCGATCGTGGTGTAGTGTGCATAAATGAGTAATTTCAATGTTGGTTCCCTGTAAACCTGAGTTAATAAAGTTTTCAATTCTGTGTCTGTCCACAAAACCCATGTAAAACCAAGGTGTGTTTTAAAATGCTTTGTTATTTCCCTCCAATAACCAGGGTTGTAATTTATTCATCATTCAATGTAATCGGTATTCCACTTGGCCTGGTGGATATTAGTTATATATTGGTCCTAGATAAAATGGAACTTCTGACATTATTGATAAACAGTTTGTTACGGATACGTTATATGACACCACAGTAAAAAATAATTACTACGATAGAATTGCTACTTATTGAAATACTTCTGTAAATCTAGTTCTTCTTAAGGAAAAACGATCAGAATACATTCAAAATCAAGAATAGGAGAGTCCTCTTTGGATATCTCTCCTTATAGTTGTACAGTTTTAGGTATCCTGATTTCTCTAACGACAGATTTTATTTTTTTCTCACAATCGACATACTGTTAAAATTGCAATATTAATTCGGATGTGGATTTAAAAATACAGGTACGTCCCACTATTTCTTTACTGTATTAAAAATATAATACAGATTTTCAAATTGAATTTTATTTCAGCTTCAAACTACTAAAAATGTACGTTCTTTTATAACCACAATTACTTTACCACTGTGCCAGTAGAACAAGAATGCTAGAAGTACAAAACATTATAAAATAATGATGAGATAATGGCCCGTCATGTTCGCTATTAATGACAACGTATGAGTACGCCATACAACATGCCGCGTAGTCTTCGCTTAAGTTAAATGCAAAATCAAAATCAATATCTCATTTAATTATTTGAATATGCTGCCGTCAAATAGACAGATAAACGGTTAGTATTTTTCTAGGTTTTTTTTTGTAACAGAGGGCCAGGTTTCCTAGGCCTGGTAGTTGCCTCTCAGCCATCCGGCTTATTGTGCACCCTCTCCCAGGTTTAAGCTGTATCAAATCCCAGGCCTTTACAAAACCATGAGATCTTCTGAACAATGCTTTCCTGTTCCAACCCCTCTTCCGTATGCATAATAACACCTAGGGATCTTGAGCGTTTGCTCTGTAATGCCGGACATTCAAATATGACGTACTTGGCTGTTTCGTTAGCCTCGCCACATTTCCTGCACAGTGTTTCCTGAACTGGAATACCTATTCTGTTCAGGTGACTTCGGAATATCCAATGACCTGTAATAAAACCAGTCACCTTTCGGATCTCCGTTCTACTTATTCTAAGGGCATTTGCTGCAATGTTCCTTGATGGTCCCTTGAGCATCCGCTTTGCTTGTACATTCCCCTCAGTATTTCTCCAATGTTGTAGGTGTTTGTTAACCATCCACTTGGTAACTGATCTACGTGCTAAGTTATATGAGACCCCACACGATGGTTTAGGACCGGTAAGAGGACAGTTGGCTCCCAAGTTAGCACAACTGTCTGCCCCTTCATTGCCTGTGATTCCTCTATGTCCAGGCACCCAAGTTAGAATAACTTTATTGGTTTTCGCCAGCAATTTCATGACCTTATGGCATTCCCAGACTGTCTTCGAATTACAGTCATGGTTGGCCAATTCCTGCAGAGCAGCCCTGCTGTCCGAGCTAATTTTTTTTGGTTACAAAAGCAAATTTTGTCAGTCTGCTGATTGATATCCTTCAACAATGATAAGCTAAACTCCATCGCTGGACATACACTTATTGTTACAATACGTACATGATTTTATAGTATACAATAAATATAGAAATGAAGCCTAATGCAAAAGTCTTTTGGTAAGTTTTTTTCAAGATAACATTTTGACAGGTATACAGATAGATATAAACAAATAAAAAGATTTTAACGATTTAAGGTGTGCGCTTCATTAACGCTCAACCTATTAGTATAGCGTTTGGAAGATTATTTAGATTTCGAAGTAAAGTTATTTAGATTTGTGTACTGTATTGGGTATACATATCAATTAAGTGTTAAGAAAGATAATAGAGTATAATAAGTAAAACTATGAATTACATTAAACTATATTATTTTCTTTGACAGACAACGGGCATATTTTCCATACTTTAGGAGTACATTTACAATCCAAAATCCTTTTGATTTTTATATAGCCTTATTTATAAATTTTTTAAATGTAATTTAAACCTAAATATTATTTTAGTTGAACATAGCCTATTAGGCAATACAATTATCTACCTACTTGGTAATCGTATCTGAAACCTATTTTTGACAGAGCCACAGTCTTTCCACTTGGTTACGATTAAGATCATTCAAAGCATTCTATTGATCGTGTAAACTACAATTAAAGACAGAATAAATTTAAATTAATGTATTCTCACAACAATAACAAGTATAGAACGTTTCTATTGAAGTTAAGATATTCTCTATTGTATCTGAACTAAATTATTCCATTTACTGTGAAAGCTTCTAGTTCATCGTTTCAACACATATATTCTGCATAAGGAGTATATATTTATTCAAAGTAAAAGAAGTTAGTAATCAAAAAAAGGGAAAATCTTTTGACAGTTACGAATAAAGACCTGTACAGGGTTTAGTTTTAAAACATCAAACTCGGATTGTTAAAAAGATTAGAGACTTGGATTGATGGAAATGTAATCACTTGACGCACACTGTGTTGTGGAGTCGTCCACTCTTGCATGCAGAACTGCACTGTTGCCGTCCGTCTATCTAGTCAATAATCCTCTCAGGATAAGTCATAGATTGAACAAATATAAGCAGAATATAATGAAAATAAATTATATTTCCGGTGGCTTTCACTAATACCCCTAAACGGTATCAAGATGAAGCAAATAAATCACATTACAACAGAACATCAGGCGTACCAACATGAATTGAATCCCTAATTACATCAGAGTGTCAGCAGTGACAAGGTGGTTCAGACTGACAAAAGCCTTAGCGACATCAAAGACACAACGTGATTCAAAGGTAATTATTGTTATGTCACATTCCGTATACACAGAGTGAGCAAAGTCTTATTAGTAACGAACGTTAAATTACATTTTAAATAATTTTAATAAAAAAAAACCGGCTACAACTAATCAAAGTTTCAATAATAACAACTTTTAAGTGAAACATCTGTTAACATTGTAAGTATAATGTATGTCAAAACCTACGTATATGTTTAAAATCTATATGTTTAATTAGGTTATGCAGTTATTTCATTATAGCTTAAGAACTTAGCTAAGTCATCTTTCTCATAAATGTCAAAGATTAAAATTTTATATTATCCATAATGTTGAACTATACCCCGGCCTATCCCAAATCATCTCATAGATTTGTTGAAACATAGCTTCATCGAACTTCTATAAGCATAGATAAATAATAAGAAGCGCGTTATTATCACATAACATCGTACAGTTTTTTAATTTTATTTTTTAAACAGTTCTTAGAATAAGTATATGAGTTCTTAAATGTTCTTTCTTTGATAAGTCTCTTTAATATGTATTAAATGACTAGCGTGTCATGAATTGCGAAACTTTTGCCATTGAAAAAAATATTACTGAGTAATATGTTATACAGGGAGATAATTAAGTCTGGGACCTCTTTTTTAATTTTTGAACCACAATAGAAAGAAATACCAAAGTTCACACGTGATTACTGGTGATAGTAACGCACACACATCTGCCCAATTACCGACCGGATAATCCCTTTGAGCGACGGTCCACAAGGAGTCAGACAAAATTCCTAAATAGCAGCATAGTCAAAATTTGATATCAAATTAAAGTTCTCACTTAACAGAGTACAATACCGCAAACCGGACTTAAATAAAAAATGGATTCATTCAGTAGTTACTGTGATATTTGGAGTTTTAAAACAATTGAACAATGTAAAATTATTAAGTAATTACAAGTAAAACACCAATTTTTAAGTACCTGCGATCAAAGTAAGTGTTCAAAATGTTCCCCTCCCATCGTCTGGCAATGTTCTAGGTGGTTGTAAAAGCCATCCACTGCATTTTGAAGGTAGTCACGAGGAATATCTTAAGCTTCTTGGACTATGAGATTTCTTAGGTGCGCACAAAATCTCAAGGCTTAGTGCGATAAACTTTATCTTTGAGGTATTCCCAAAGAAAAAAAATCCCAGCGGAGATAAATCAGGGGAACGAGCAGGCCACTCTACTGCACCACGTCTTAACATCCATCTGTGAGAGAATATTTTATCCAAATAGTCTCTAACAAAGAGAGCAAAGTGTGGTGGTACGCCATCTTGTTAGGAAATAAATTCTTTGAAATTGTCGACACAAGAGTAGCTTGTAGTGCAGGAATTATCTCATTTTGGAGCATTGCTAGATACGACTTACCATTTTTAAATTACCATTGATAAATAATGGGCACACAATTTGATTTCCTATAATACCTGCCCAAACGTTAAGTTTCTGTGGATGCTGTGTATGACTCTCTTCTTTCCAGTGCGGATTGCTGTTGTCCCAATACCGACAATTATGTCTATTAACACTGCCATTTAACATAAATGATGCCTCATCAGAAAATAAAATATCTTTCAAAAGGATTTGTTTTCGGTCAATCCTATCCATCATTACTTCACAAAATTCGAGCCGCCGATCGAAGTCGTCTTCGTTTAGTACCTCAATCACATGTACTCGGTACGCCTTGAAAGCTGCCTTTTTTAACACTTTTCTGACTGACTCACGAGAAATTTCATGAGTTTCTGCAACCAGATCTAACTGATTCATTTGGATTCTCGACGAAAAGACTGAAGAACATCTAATGATGCGGCCATCACCCGTCACTGTTGTTGGTCTTTCTAGTTCTGACACTATCGTTAACGCTACCAGTCTCTACAAAACGGGCCACCGTCTTTTATTACTGTGGACTTAGAGATAGTATATCTCTCTGGAAAAGTATTAATTGAATAACTTTTTAACTGCTTCATATGATCTTTTCATTATCTCCCCACCCACGCATCATTAAAAGAGTTATCCTTTCACGCTCACTAAGTGACATAACAGTAAATAAACAATTTAATAACTAAATTTTAAAACTTGTTAATGACTGAAAATTATTCCATCTGCATAACTAAACCCGCTGAAAGCTTCAGTGCAAACTGAACTGTTACCTTCCTAACAAAATACGTGCAGATAACAACGGTTGCCAGTCAATGTTTTACTTGGGGGTCAAATTTCACTCTTTGGGAAAACCCAAAGAGCCACTTTCACATTCTAACAGTAGTTGTGTTAATTGGTAATAATTATTGATTCCTGGCTTCGATTACTACATTGTCAGATGATGGGAGGGGAACATTTCGAACACTTACTTTGATCACAGGTATTTAAAAATTGGTTTTTACTTGTAATACTTTTTAATAATTTAACAATTTTTCAATAGTTTTTAAAATACAATCAGCAGCTTATAAACTACTGAATGAAATCCACCTTTTGAAATCCGGTTTGCCGGAATTGTACTCTGCTAAGTAAGACCTTTAATTTGAAACAAAACTTGACCTATGCTGCTATTTAAGAATTTTGTCTGACTCCTTGTGGACCGTCCCCCAAAGGGATTATCCGGTCGTTAATTGGGCAGATGTGTGCGTTACTATCACCAGTAAGCACGTGTGAACTTTGGTATTTTTTATTGTGTAGTTTAAAAATTAAAAAAAGGTCCCCAGACTTAATTGTAACCCTGCATTAAAAACAAGTATTAATGTTTATTCCAGGGTCTACTGACCAGAAATCTGTTATACGTGAAAATTTACGTTAATGCAACATTATTATGTTTAAAAAGCAGAGGTTATTTATATTAAAGCACTTGTGTTTGGTAAATCAACAAAGCAAGCTCATTTGATTGGAAATTATGAACTGTGACTTTTACTACAAAATTATGACTTTCCTGCATTTGTATTTTCACGATAATAATAACATCAGTATTGCTGTGGATTAATTGGAATCACTTTAATCGTATTCCAGAATCTACAAAATCAGTTTCTTTCTTTACCAACATTTACAGACAGAACTCACGTTACTAAAGTATATAACAACTACATGAGTTCTACGTTCCACCAAAGTGCTAGAAACCGAAACTTGTTTTGGAAAATATATAGTTTAGCATAGTATTTCAAATGCTATTGGATTACTCAATACTTATAAAATATTTATATTACAATACAGATAGACTATAAATACTATAAATACAGATAGATTTGGAAGTACTGTAACAGTTATTTTCTGTACACACATGAAAGTATTAATTTATAACATATACCATTATATCATAATTACAAATCAATTAGTCAAATAAATATATTTGTGAACATTGTTTCTAACTAGCCTCAGCAACTACAAATTTATTCTGTCTGAAAAATTTTCCATTCAAGGTTCCGAAAGAAAATAAATTTTTATAATATTATAATCTTTTAATGTTTGAAATGTATTTTTTATTTTAGGATTCTAATTTTTAGGCTCTAATTATTAGGACTTATACATTCTTAAACATATTATACATGTATTTTAAAACTACGATAGAAATTAGCTTCAATTTATGTCAACATAAAATTTTGACATGTCATAAACAGACTCACTTAATAAAATATTTTCGGTTTTGAATATTTTACGTACCCATGGTTGGTAAACAGGAAAACCTTGACTTTTTGGAGCATATCAAGCGTTGACTGATAAGTGTAAATATTACATAAAAAACTAATAATTATTTGCATTATACATAAAATGATTCAAATAAAAGACACTATGAAAGAACAAAATCGGAATTTCCCTTGAAATTTCCTTGTTGATTCCATATGCCGATATATTACACGTGAATTTTTAAAGCAATATACGCTGTACAAATGTTTTATTACAATGCAATACAGAAGAAATATTAATATTTATTTATATTCCAGCAGTACGACTTTTACAGTTTGTTATCAAGAAAATTATTAGTTTTTTGATTTATTAAAGAACAATCCAAAATTTGTGAGTATGTTTTTTATTAATTTATTATTTTAAATATACAACTTTGATTTTAGAAACGTTTTAAAATTTAATGACCAATAATTTGTGTGTATAAAATAGAATAATACGAGTATAAAATTAAAAAAGGGCCAAAAGTACAAAATTGAACTATGTAGAAATTTGTGATATTTAGGATAAAATAAAACTGATAAATTTCATAATTAAGCATAAATTAAAGTTCTCAAAGTAGCATAAAAACTGAGTTATGCAAAAGAATTACAAAAAAAAATATTTTGTATATTTTACCTGAAAATAATAAACTTTATATTGGAGATTGGCGATAGTATTTTAGACGAATCAGCTTTAATCTGATAGAAAAACAACAAACAAATTAGTAACTAATTAGTTAATAGCCATACTTGAGTACAAATTAGGTGATGAGAATTTCTATATTTCCTTATTTCACAACATAATCGTACAATTTAAAAATTTACCATGAATTTAATATACTTTTAGATACACAATAGCATTGTCTTGATACTATTCAAAATATATTACAATCAGGCCACTGGGCTTTAATCGCGTTTGATCATAGCCACCAGACAGTAATCAAGTACATAGTACAGAATTACCAGACAGTGTCGAGTAGACGCAGGAAAATGTCCAAGGGAGCTAATTATCTTGTTTACATCGTTATATTTTTAATGAACTGCCAGAGCCTTTGATATTTTCCCTTCTTGAAAGTGACGTTTTCTTCACTTCAAAATTTTATAATTACTTTATCAAATACCTAAAATAATATATAATTAAAATATCAGGCGTAAGCCCAGTACAATACTTGGTTGAATATTTCTTGATGAATAATACTTTTCATAAATAACCAAAATTATAAATTTAAAACTGATTCTGATGTGTTGATAAGCAATTGCTCTGTTTCAGTAAAATGTCTTTTAAAAGTATACAAAAATTGCACTCGAGAGTATAAGGACTTTATAGTGACTTTTGGGGTATTCACTAGTGAAAATTATTAATTTATGACCTGAATGTAGGTGGCCTCTTCACTTGACAATTATGTAGGCTTTCTGTTCTCACTGCTTGAAATAATTTTTAATATAATTAAAGTCTTCAAATATTTGATTCCATTGTAGAGATGCACCTTCAATAATCAATATAAATAAACCCTAGAATATCTAGTAATGCCCATGCAAAGGAATATCGTGATTAGCTGAATATAACAAATCGGCGATTAACGGGTAGTACACAACACAGATTTATATGCCTATAACAAATAAATTACGGAACATTGGTGTCAGAATATGCCACATTGATATGATAGTTATGAATGTCCTAAAAAGGTCTATCACTCTCAAATCGATTGAATAATTTGGATTTGAAATCAGTGCTGTATTCAATTGTCAAAAACTGCAGAACAGTAGATGACCAGTGAAGGACACCAGTCTATCGTATATGCTTTTAGTCTATAAACTTCAACGTCCTTGTGCACAGTCTATATTGGGGAAAGAGAACTTTTACATTCTACATAAATAAGCATATTAGGTACAACTGACATTTGGATGTGGAGAATTAAGCCTTTGTAATGCATATTTAGACGGTAATAAAAGCAAGAAATCCACACAAAAATGCTGGCAAAGTTCAATTCTATTATGAAAGGATAGGAAAGTTATTATTGAATATTTTTCAATATTGTAAAATATATTAGCGTAGGATACATTTGGTGTTAATCGAAACACCAAAAACAATTCAAGAAGGAAAATAATTTAAACAAATTAGGTAAGATTGGATCGTCGAAAATCTTGAACCGATTGATAAAGAGGCTATAGAGATCAATTTGAGCTTTAGGCAACTGCGATAAAGCCCTACTCCTGTGGATGTGTATTACGGTCCTTCCAGTTTTGGTTTAACAGTTATTAACAGAATACTCTCCATAGTGAGACCGAATTATTGCATAATTCTAAGTATGCGAGCAATATTCAAACAGAGGCTTTGTGGGAAAATTGTGATATTTTAATATTTTATTACATCATATTACACAATATTACCAACCAATAAATTCTGTTACAAAGAAATATAGAGCTAAACATAATATTCACTTTAAGATTTACAGGTTTTAGAGGCAAAATGTTAATTTATTTTTAATAGACTAACAATAAAATTAATTCTAAAATTAACTAACAATTATAACATTTAATATTCTACAAAATAAATATATTTATAAACTTTACTACGAAATTTTCAGTATTGGCCGATCGATCAGTCCAAATATATTTTGACCTGTATTCTTTTTTGGTATCAATAATAAATGGTAAGTGGATGTTTTATACATTTAATAGTGTGCATAGGGTTGGCACACTAGTTATTTAATGCGGTTCCTGACTTATGCATGTCATAGCTGTCTGGCATGATTAGTTTACTTTAATCTACATTGCATTGTGTATGAGTTTATTTTATTCATGGTAGGATGAGATTAAATCTGCAGATCTCGAAACGTAGTGTTACTGATTTCTGGTATCACTAAAAGATGAGAAATGTCTGAAAGTCCCTAAATTCTTCTTATGAGCTTTGCCTCAAAAACATCAAAAGCATCACCTGCAATTAGAAACTCTGACACCGAGAAAGAAATCATTATGTTGATTGTGTTCATGGCAATAATTTTGTTTAGTATACCTGTAAGAGCTCTTGAGGGACCTTAAATTGTTGCTATGGTTTGTATGGGAATGCTTCAAGTATCAAGGACTGTTATTGTGGATAGTTTGGGGATATGCTGCGAGCCTCTATGACTAATATTGTGGATAGTATATGAGAATGATTCTAACATTCATCACTGTTGCTTTGGACAGTATGTGGAGATAGTAAGAGTATCCCAGACAGTTTCTGTAGATTACATGTGAATAATGCTTCAAGTATCAAGGACTGTTATTGTGGATAGTTTGGGGATATGCTGCGAGCCTCTATGACTAATATTGTGGATAGTATATGAGAATGATTCTAACATTCATCACTGTTGCTTTGGACAGTATGTGGAGATAGTAAGTCTCCCAGACAGTTTCTGTAGATTACATGTGAATAATGCTCCATGTATCCAGGACTGTTATTGTGGATAGTTTGGGGATATGCTGCGAGCCTCTATGACTAATATTGTGGATAGTATATGAGAATGATTCTAACATTCATCACTGTTGCTTTGGACAGTATGTGGAGATAGTAAGAGTATCCCAGACAGTTTCTGTAGATTACATGTGAATAATGCTTCAAGTATCAAGGACTGTTATTGTGGATAGTTTGGGGATATGCTGCGAGCCTCTATGACTAATATTGTGGATAGTATATGAGAATGATTCTAACATTCATCACTGTTGCTTTGGACAGTATGTGGAGATAGTAAGAGTATCCCAGACAGTTTCTGTAGATTACATGTGAATAATGCTCCATGTATCCAGGACTGTTATTGTGGATAGTTTGGGGATATGCTGCGAGCCTCTATGACTAATATTGTGGATAGTATATGAGAATGATTCTAACATTCATCACTGTTGCTTTGGACAGTATGTGGAGATAGTAAGAGTATCCCAGACAGTTTCTGTAGATTACATGTGAATAATGCTCCAAGTATCCAGGACTGTTAATGTGGATAGTTTGGGGATATGCTGCGAGCCTCTATGACTAATATTGTGGATAGTATATGAGAATGATTCTAACATTCATCACTGTTGCTTTGGACAGTATGTGGAGATAGTAAGAGTATCCCAGACAGTTTCTGTAGATTACATGTGAATAATGCTTCAAGTATCAAGGACTGTTACTGTGGATAGTTTGGGGATATGCTGCGAGCCTCTATGACTAATATTGTGGATAGTATATGAGAATGATTCTAACATTCATCACTGTTGCTTTATACAGTATGTGGAGATAGTAAGAGTATCCCAGACAGTTTCTGTAGATTACATGTGAATAATGCTTCAAGTATCAAGGACTGTTACTGTGGATAGTTTGGGGATATGCTGCGAGCCTCTTTGACTAATATTGTGGATAGTATATATGAGAATGATTCTAACATTCATCACTGTTGCTTTATACAGTATGTGGAGATAGTAAGAGTATCCCAGACAGTTTCTGTAGATTACATGTGAATAATGCTCCAAGTATCCAGGACTGTTAATGTGGATAGTTTGGGGATATGCTGCGAGCCTCTATGACTAATATTGTGGATAGTATATGAGAATGATTCTAACATTCATCACTGTTGCTTTGGACAGTATGTGGAGATAGTAAGAGTATCCCAGACAGTTTCTGTAGATTACATGTGAATAATGCTCCAAGTATCAATCACTGTTAATGTGGATAGTTTGGGGATATGCTGCGAGCCTCTATGACTAATATTGTGGATAGTATATGAGAATGATTCTAACATTCATCACTGTTGCTTTGGACAGTATGTGGAGATAGTAAGAGTATCCCAGACAGTTTCTGTAGATTACATGTGAATAATGCTCCAAGTATCAAGGACTGTTATTGTGGATAGTTTGGGGATATGCTGCGAGCCTCTATGACTAATATTGTGGATAGTATATGAGAATGATTCTAACATTCATCACTGTTGCTTTGGACAGTATGTGGAGATAGTAAGAGTATCCCAGACAGTTTCTGTAGATTACATGTGAATAATGCTTCAAGTATCAAGGACTGTTATTGTGGATAGTTTGGGGATATGCTGCGAGCCTCTATGACTAATATTGTGGATAGTATATGAGAATGATTCTAACATTCATCACTGTTGCTTTGGACAGTATGTGGAGATAGTAAGAGTATCCCAGACAGTTTCTGTAGATTACATGTGAATAATGCTTCAAGTATCAAGGACTGTTATTGTGGATAGTTTGGGGATATGCTGCGAGCCTCTATGACTAATATTGTGGATAGTATATGAGAATGATTCTAACATTCATCACTGTTGCTTTGGACAGTATGTGGAGATAGTAAGAGTATCCCAGACAGTTTCTGTAGATTACATGTGAATAATGCTCCATGTATCCAGGACTGTTATTGTGGATAGTTTGGGGATATGCTGCGAGCCTCTATGACTAATATTGTGGATAGTACATATATGAGAATGATTCTAACATTCATCACTGTTGCTTTGGACAGTATGTGGAGATAGTAAGAGTATCCCAGACAGTTTCTGTAGATTACATGTGAATAATGCTCCATGTATCCAGGACTGTTATTGTGGATAGTTTGGGGATATGCTGCGAGCCTCTATGACTAATATTGTGGATAGTATATGAGAATGATTCTAACATTCATCACTGTTGCTTTATACAGTATGTGGAGATAGTAAGAGTATCCCAGACAGTTTCTGTAGATTACATGTGAATAATGCTTCAAGTATCATGGACTGTTATTGTGGATAGTTTGGGGATATGCTGCGAGCCTCTTTGACTAATATTGTGGATAGTATATGAGAATGATTCTAACATTCATCACTGTTGCTTTATACAGTATGTGGAGATAGTAAGAGTATCCCAGACAGTTTCTGTAGATTACATGTGAATAATGCTTCAAGTATCAAGGACTGTTACTGTGGATAGTTTGGGGATATGCTGCGAGCCTCTATGACTAATATTGTGGATAGTATATGAGGATGGTTCTAACATTCATCACTGTTGCTTTGGACAGTATGTGGAGATAGTAAGAGTATCCCAGACAGTTTCTGTAGATTACATGTGAATAATGCTTCAAGTATCAAGGACTGTTACTGTGGATAGTTTGGGGATATGCTGCGAGCCTCTTTGACTAATATTGTGGATAGTATATGAGAATGGTTCTAACATTCATCACTGTTGCTTTATACAGTATGTGGAGATAGTAAGAGTATCCCAGACAGTTTCTGTAGATTACATGTGAATAATGCTCCAAGTATCCAGGACTGTTAATGTGGATAGTTTGGGGATATGCTGCGAGCCTCTATGACTAATATTGTGGATAGTATATGAGAATGATTCTAACATTCATCACTGTTGCTTTATACAGTATGTGGAGATAGTAAGAGTATCCCAGACAGTTTCTGTAGATTACATGTGAATAATGCTCCAAGTATCAATCACTGTTAATGTGGATAGTTTGGGGATATGCTGCGAGCCTCTATGACTAATATTGTGGATAGTATATGAGAATGATTCTAACATTCATCACTGTTGCTTTGGACAGTATGTGGAGATAGTAAGAGTATCCCAGACAGTTTCTGTAGATTACATGTGAATAATGCTCCAAGTATCAAGGACTGTTATTGTGGATAGTTTGGGGATATGCTGCGAGCCTCTATGACTAATATTGTGGATAGTATATGAGAATGATTCTAACATTCATCACTGTTGCTTTGGACAGTATGTGGAGATAGTAAGAGTATCCCAGACAGTTTCTGTAGATTACATGTGAATAATGCTCCAAGTATCAAGGACTGTTATTGTGGATAGTTTGGGGATATCCTGCGAGCCTCTATGACTAATATTGTGGATAGTATATGAGAATGATTCTAACATTCATCACTGTTGCTTTGGACAGTATGTGGAGATAGTAAGAGTATCCCAGACAGTTTCTGTAGATTACATGTGAATAATGCTCCAAGTATCAAGGACTGTTATTGTGGATAGTTTGGGGATATGCTGCGAGCCTCTATGACTAATATTGTGGATAGTATATGAGAATGATTCTAACATTCATCACTGTTGCTTTGGACAGTATGTGGAGATAGTAAGAGTATCCCAGACAGTTTCTGTAGATTACATGTGAATAATGCTCCATGTATCCAGGACTGTTGTGGATAGTGCGGGTAGAATATTACAGTATTCAGGATATTGTTAATTTAGGATTGAAGTTACACAGTGTTATATATTTTTCCCTTGTGATAGCAATTGTGTTGCACCAACAAGTTTAATAATATTATAAATATTATTTATAAATAGTTTCAGATGATTTCATAACTAAAACTACAAGAGCCGAGTGTATACAGGCATGTAGAATAACATCAGCCCGGGCTGAGAGCATGATTTATGGAGAAAAGAGGCTGAGAGTTGAGCTGAGTTAAGAGTAATGGTGGGTACAGTCGAGTTTTGGGTCTCTGCAGTCTGCGAGAGATTATACATTGCCGGGATAATATGTTACTTTCTCTCTCATAGTATTACAAACTGTATAAGATGATTAGTTTAAAAAACTGAACTTATACATTTATAATGCAAATATAAGTATTTTTATTAAATAAGTATTAATTTGTTAATATTTATCCCAACGCTATTTTTAAGCAATCAAATCCTGTTTTATAATTAGAAGCTTTTATTTGTTAAAAACGTGTTATTCTAAATTTAGTGTGCAAGGCTAATATTAAAGAATTTTACAAAAGGTTTAACATTTCATACCTTATAAAATTTTCAATCCAAATCTTGATTTGTTGCCAAAAATAACTTTTGTTTTCAGAGTTGTATTCTAGTTTTTAAAGAACATTTCGGATTAAATTCTTCCAACTTTAAATTAAAGATTATAAGTATCTCATAGTCTATTAGGGATAAGTAATCAATGTATTAGACGTTAACTGCTGATCTATACGGAGTGAAACAGGACATAAGATCTCAACTTGTGGTGTCTGCCGGAGTCAACGTGTTAATCAAAACTGTTTGGAATAATTCCCTCAGATATTTTCATTGCGTAAATTGTTAATGTAAAAGAGTACAAAACAGTTTTAACAATGAGTCCTGGGACAAAAAAATGTCTGACTACCGAATGTGTGCATAGTCTTTATTTTGGCACAGGCATATGTATGCTCTTAAAGTTAGTTACTGACGATGGAAGGTTTGAAAGGCTAACAGGCGTTTGGACATTTGCCTTTATTATGATTAGAAAAGGTATAACACAACGTTTCGAGGATTGAAATCTATACTCTTCGTCAGGTGGGGGATTTATTAGTACATACAAAAATAAAAAACAGAAAGGAGAAAATAAGGTAAATAAAAGGGTTCAAATAAACCCTAAAGCTTACTGGACTCTATTCCAGGCGTTGTAACTGCAGAAAATGCATGTCCCGAGCACAAGTCATGAGTACGATAAACACAATCACACCGGTACGGGTGAAAGTGGGATACTGTTATGTTTGCTCTTTTTCCTCTCCAAGATTTTCACCTGCGAAGGAATCTGGAGTAAAGATGTCATCCAAGTATTTTATCTGAAATACCAGTTAATATCTTGTAAACAAATAAAAGCAAATAGTATAATTCTACAATGCAGAGTATGGCTAGTTCATAATTAATAAAACTCATTATTAATTATTATTTTATTTTTAAAACACCACCTTTTTATTGTCTTTGAAAAAGAAACGGCTGCGCGATAAAATATCCAATTAACTAATAAAACCATAGCCTAATTTCTTAAGTTAAAGCAAAGCCATTTTAATGGACAAATGACACCAATATATTAATCGTACCTTCGATACGTACTATTGCAACGATGACATTTCTTTATTTATATGACATTAGAAATAATTGAATGAGCATTATCGACGCCTATGACTCAGGGACAGCAAAATTTTAATGTATATCTCCCTGTCTGTATGTCTGCATCACGATACCTCAAGAAAAAAATGAACTATAGTTAAAAAATTTTGCATGAAGTTTCTTTTATACATCACCAACATCGAGTTCAATGATGTCTCCTCATGGTGTTCGGCTCAGTATCGGCTCAATTAAAACATTGTGAATCCATCTTGAGGGTAACCATGATTGAAACGAGAAATATAAAAATGAAATGAAAAAATGCAGCCTAATTAAATAAGCGATGCCCTTGAAATATTTCATGTAACCTCGACAAGACTATTACGCGATACGGCACGTGCCGTAATACCATCTTGTCATAAATAAACGAAACAAGTGTCTAGATATTTTATAGGTACCTATAATAGTTTCAGTATCTTTATTTCCCGATGCCTTTCCGGCTTTTATCTTCCCTGCGGCAGTCTTCAGCTCTTCTTCAGTGAAAGGGTGATTCTCTTCAGCCTCCACTTCTTCCACTGCGCTGTTAGTCTCCCCCAGGTTAGGAAAGAGTGTCCTAGCAATTTCCAGCTGTCTCTCGTCACTTAAATTTCTATTGGTTTGCGGCTTAATCTTACCAGTGACAATTTTGTATCTGCACCCCCAGATATCAGTGTCAATCTCTTCTTGTACCTGTTTCCATGACGTTATTTTTGCTCTCAGGACTGCCTTCTTCAGATCTCGCCTTTTTTCCTTATAAGTTGAGACTATACGTTCTTTCTCCATCTGCGACAACCCTGCTCTAGTTGCAGCCCTTGTGGCTCTTCTTCTGTGAGTTAAGCATTCCTTCCTGATTCGTGTCAGACCCTCGTTCCACCAGTGCACTGGTCTCCGGCTACCTGCGACAGTCATCTTCGTCAGTGTCTTTTGACAGCTTTTTACCGTCCATGTTGTCAGGGCTTCAGCTGTGATCAATCTGCCTTGCACTCTCCAATCTCCTATTTCTTTTCCCAAGCGGTTTATATAGCCCTCTAGATTATTCAGCTTCCAGCCTGTCGTAGCTTTTCCCGCACCATACGCCATCCCCTGGACCTCTTTCACGATTTCAAAGAGAATGTATGGATGGTCACTCAAGTTTTCATCTTCAAGCACTCTCCAGTTAATTATTTTGTTTGCTAAGTCTTCTGTGCTTAAGGTGAGATCTATGAACGAAGTTGCTCCATATCTGCTGAAGGTAGGCTTGTTTCCATGGTTGTGGAGTACCAATCCATGTGCAGCAATCCAGTCTCCAACTATCTTCCCTTTCCTGTCCTCTCTACGGAAGCAGCTCTCGTGATATCTGGAACAGTGCCCATCAAGCTCCAGGTAGAAAAAAGAATAGCGAAGCGGAAAGGAGTTCTGTATGAAGAAGAGCATTACACCAGACAGTGGCAGGAAGCGTGGTCACAAGACACTGGAAAGGCAGCATGGACAAAGAGACTAATCCCTGACATTAGACCTTGGATCAGCAGAACTCATGGACAGTGCAGTTATTATCTAACCCAGGTACTGAGCGGACATGGGTGCTTTGGCTACTATAAGAGACGCTTTGCTCTGAGCGACACAGATGCCTGAGCGTACTGCGGAGAGTGCGACACTACTCTTCATACTGTGTTTGCATGTCCACGGTGGAGATACCAGCGGAAAGGAGTGGAGGAGAATCTGGCAAGAGCTCTTACAGTGGAGAGTATGGTGGCACTGATGGTGGAGAGCTAAGACAACTAAAAATATTTTAGTAGTCAGCTGGCGCACAGTAGCTGACTACCTGGGAGTGGTAATGACAAGAAAATAAGAAGATGAAAGGCATGTAAATGTAAATTTAAGAGCTGAAATAAGAAGAGGCCTAAGACAAAGAAGGTAAGCAGATGACTGTCTTCTCACCTTGAAGAAATACTGAAAGGTGGTACCAAGATGAAGAGGGGTACAATTATAGAGGGAGGGTTTTTTAGTGGAATCACCACAGACCCCCATTGTGCGGACCCAAAGGGAAATCCGAAAGGATTTTTTCACACTCTCGGAAAAAAGTATATTTATTTCCACTCTTATCCTTTTATTGATACAAATTTTGTGACTCTGATTTTGATTATCTTTTCTTCGATTCTCTTACGCTATGGATTTTTAGCATCATCAATGGTGAATATATATATATATATATCAACTAGCCAAGAATATATTAATATTCATAGCTTTCACTATTTTCTCTCTTTTTTGTATGGCAATTTAATTTGGTTTAATACTTTATTTGTAAAATTAATTTCAATGTTAAATTAAATATTAATGGTACAACTGGTTTTAAGATACTTAAACGATTCATACAATTTTATTTTTGTGAATCCATAAATTGTGAAAAGTTGGAGAATAATGCAAACCAACAAAACCTTTCATTAAATATACAAAGAATTCAACCAGCCATTGTTCAAAATGTATTCTATCAGGTCCGAGAAGCTTTCAGCCTATCCTCCATTCTGCTAACAAAAGAGCGCCGCTGGCACTAAACTCCATTTGAACAGATTTTATTATTTACACAGCAGATATTTATTTTGATATTACAATTGTTACTGCCTATGATACATTTTTACCTTTTTTAAGTGTATATACCAAAGGCTATCCGTTTACTCCTCCAATGTGAGGCCATAGGGAAAATAAATTCATTTTTTCATTATGTTCATCTCAATGTAACAGGTTGTGTTTTAATAATCTTAACCACTAACTTCTTATACAGCCAATTTTCTCTTTTCAAGGAGGTATACAAGGTGAACCAGGAGGAGAGGAAAAAAATAAACTGGTAAATTTAGACCTACAAAAAAAACCAAAACTTCATACAAACATAATTCTGGAAATGCTTCGTTTACAATGGAAAGTTATAGTGAAAGATTTCGTCCACATTACCACTTCGAGCATTCAATGAAACCGGTCAGAAACTATTAAAACAGTTGGTAAGACAAAATCGTGACCGTTTCATATCAATTTACACTTGAACAATTGAATAAACTAGGTCTCGGAGCTGTGAGTTTCTTGGTTTGTAATATAACTAGCTTAAAAACCAAAATGTGCTATAAAAACCATTTTTTTTAAAGTTAGACACTATAATTTAATTGAATGGCTAACAAATAAATAAAATCTGCGAACAAAAGTTGCAAAGCCATTTATATTTGCATGACTTGTATGCATTTGTTAGTCACTTAATGAAATTATATCGCCTCAAACGCAAAAAACGAATTTTTTTACAGTAAAGTTTTGTTTTTTAAGCAACTTATTTTACAAAATAAAGGATATGGGACCTATATTATAAAATCTTTCTTGTCTTTCGCTCAATCTGAATCTTTCGCAAGCATTATCTCGTTAACAAAGCATTACCATACACATGTTTATATGAACTGTCTTTTTTAGGACTAAAATTACTTTTAAAAATATTTTCCTACCCGATTGGACCATCTTGTTGATTTCCTTGTTTTAAAAAATGTGTTGAACTATTATCTGTTATTATTCTCCAAATATCGACTTTAAAAAGCATTTCAACGGTAATTGAAAAGCTCATATTATTGTGCCCTCAAGTTTTAACAGTAGTTTATCCAATATAAATTACTAGAATTACATCAAATTCATATAATTGTGCATTAACTGCTTCATCGGCTTTATAATTAACTCCACTCAATTTGTTAAGTTTTAAATGTTCAAAGAGACTGAATTTTCCAAGCTTATAGTAGACGGGCGTAAAGTAGCCCAGATATACCTGATTCAACTTCGTATGATTCCGCTCAAATAATCAATACCATATAATAATTCCAGGTTTATGACTGAGTGATTAACATTTCTTGTCAAAAAATCTTATAGAATTTTAATATGAAATTTAATTTACGGCAAGTGAAGTTATATTAATTTTAATATTTTTTATAAACCCAAAAAGTCAGTTTGATACATAATATTGATAAAACCATACATCAGAATTCTCTATATTTTTTTATTAACAAATTTCCATTAATTCCTCCCATTATTTGTTGGAAAACAATGTTTTGGAATAGTTTTTTTTATTGAAGCTTCGTTAAAAGGCACCCTGTAAGGAGGGTATGGCTAGCATTCAAATAAAAAAAGTATTAATTTACATTACTTGAACATATTTTCTGAACATCTATTTATTAGCAATATACATAAACTAATACCAATAATGTTAATACATTTTGACAGAATAACATAACAGTTATTAAATAATCGCAGTTAAATTTCCGTACGACAAGCAGTAAGTTAATGTATCTTTATAAGTGTTAGAAAAATAATAGCAGACTGAACAAAGATAAATACCAAATATAAAGAATTAAACTAGCCAGTTAAATATCCCTAAGACTTTTTATCTTTCATGTCACGAAAAGGTTTAAGAAGGGATTCCTCGATTTGCCTAACAAAGGCTCCCTGAGGGGTTTGTTGTTAAACAATTCTCTTCTTCCTGAGTTCTCGAACACCTTGAGAAGAATACGTAATGAGCAATAAAAGTCGTCTTTGAGAGAAAAGGTTTTTTTTTAAATACGGTTTTACGTATTTATAATTATTTTATAAGTGTTTTCTCGATGGTTGGGGTAAACCTAGTAGACTTACCAGAAAGCGACGAGTATAATAATATTTATAAATCTTTAACTGCACATTTTAATTGAGCTGCACGGTGACTTAATAATAAACTAAACATAAAAAATTCTTTCAAAAAGTCATATTTTTTATTGAATCTTTAAATAACTAACCTTTTTATTTCAAACCTGAAACATTTATCTTTTTAGTTTCAAATGATAATCTTACTACAATTGTGAAAATAATGTTTTTTGATTAATGATACATAACTTTTGTATTATACTCAGTGTATACATTGTATATATTTATTACCATTTTAAATCTTGTTTGAATTTGTACTCAATTGGGAATGTGAGAAACATTTAAAAAAAATTACAAATCAATGTTTAATTATTTGCATATTAATTATTAGCAGATATCCGTTGTTTTGCACGCGATTTTCTTTTCAGTAACAGTTATTTATCAGGCATATCCTTTATAATGGCATTATAAAAACTCCTGAAAATTATTGATTAGAACTGGAAAATCCCCTAATAAATTTATGTTTGAAGAGAATTATTATCTATGAATACTAATGAAATAGAAAACATTTTCAAGCTGCTTCCTTTCATAAGAGAGCAGATCGTGTGAGACGGTTCGGAGATAGTTTGGTATGCACTCGCGATCCGTGATGCACCTTTTCTATCCACTCTTGTCATCCTTTACATCGAGGACACTTGACGTAGAGCATCCGCCCATGTGTCGCCCCGGACAGAAGCACGGATTGCGTGACCGACATGAGCAGCAACCGCCACAGGTCCGTCGATTATTCTTCATCAGTTGGCTGAGAGAGGTGGTCACTACCCCGCCTTGTTTGCCGCCCCAAAGGTCTACTCCAAGAACGTGAGCTTCGTATCAACCGATATGCCAAGATAAACCACAGCGCTCTTGATGTCGATATTTTCCCGGTCCATGTGGAACCTGGAGGGCAGTGTCAATTCTCCGTCTGATGAGAAGTACTTTGCCGTCGCCAGAATCAGGCCGTGCTCACTCATTTAGGCCAGCACTTCCAGCAAGACTCAGTCGAAGGTCCTCACAGTGATCATCAGGCAACATCTTCGTATCCCACGAGGAAGCTCCCTTCAGGCACTTCCATCCGGAGGATCCTGTCGTAGACGATCTTGCACAGTACCGGGCCTGGCATCGAGCCCTGCGCAACTCCCGCCTTGATCGCCCTCCAGCGTGACCTGTCGGTAGTCATATAATTGAACCGTATATCCCTGACATTGCTGCTAAGATTACAAATTGACTTAGCGCAGGTTGCTACTGCTCCTAATACTCAAATACCCCTTTATTTTGTGTTTTAAACTACCAAAGTAATACTATTAGCTAACTCTCAGCGAAGTAATAAAATAAAATTCTTTTCGTATACAACACAAAGAACAGCAATATTCCGAGACAACTTTATATCCAACAACACTCTGCATTGCAGACTTCTATGATTTATGTGCCGCCCTGAACAAAGTTATATTTTATTGTTAAGTTTTACTTTTTCCAGTCGCTTTTATACGTCGGAAGCCATCATTTTCACTAAAATAAGTTGGCAGATAGTGAATGTTAATTTTATTTATCTCAATAGCCTATTTTTGTTGAACTATATCAGGTAAAATTTAGGTATGTCACCTTCATAAATATGTTCAATGAATATTAGTTTTCCCTTTCGTTTGATTTTAGGATATTTTAGATCTAAATAATGAGCTTGTGTTTTCATTTTAAATTGATTTCTTCCAAATGAGTGATTATTAAATACTATTCTGATCCCATGATATACTGGCTAAAGAAGTTATTTTCATATTTGAATCTGACTTAGGTTAGGTTTATTTTAACTTACAAAGGATATCAAATACAAATGGAAAATACATACAGGTATCTTAGGAATGGTATAGTTTATCTATCGTTAATTCATTTTGTAAAATGCTGACCTTAGCTTGTAAGCACTCAAATTTTCAGAAGAAACGGTTAAGTTCTCAATGGATCTAGTAATACAGTGTGACTTTTTGTATCAAAAAGCGTAGCTACCCGAGTTTAAACGCCAACCACAAATTAATCTGAAGAGCTAAAATTAAGTCACTTACATTAAAATTTAGCTTGTTTATCGCTAACGAACAGTTACCGGCTTGGTGAATATCAAGTTCTTGTTCAATTAACTCGTGCCAAAACCAGACCTTTACATAGTGGTTAACAAAATTTCATGCGCAAAGTAACCACGTTAAGATTTCCGTTACGTGACGAATTTATAAATTTTTATTTATTAATACTTTTAGTCATATGTTCCTGAAATGACATACTCAAATACAGTACACTTGTACCTATCTTGTATGTGAATTCGCCTAAGACCAAATCCCAATTAAGATAAGATCAAAATTTCAACGAGATTTATGAAAGTTTCAAATTGTATTCAGGTTGAAAAGTGTCAAAACCTACCTTTCTTCTTTTTACAGATATGTAAACTCGATTTAATTGTTCGTAAAACATTTATTTTATATAACTAAACGCAGAAACCTAAAGAAAAAATTTAATTTATCTCCCGTAATTTTAGCTCTACTCGTTAGTTTTTTGTCAACATTCAAACTCAGATATCTACTGGTAAACTCCAAGAATAGATTCAAATAAAGAAGTGGTTGGTTCAAACCTAATAAACGACCATCTATGATCAATATTACTTTTTATAACAGTTTACCTTCTTTTCCTCAAAATTTTGGTGTCTTGATTATTTTCATAAGTATCTCACTATGCATGCATTTTTACTACTTTTGTTTCATTCAATAAAATTGCATATATGGAATTTGCAACAATAAGAAACAAATGTATGTCTGACTTCATTCTTGTGATGTCCTGCACAGACAGAAAGGCAATTATGAAGAAAAAACTTTAAGCTCTCAACGACAGAGACAAAAAAAATTACAGTCTACTAAGTGATACGATTCAATAACGTTTACCTGAACTCCATGGATTGACATGCAACCTAATTGAACTCACTGTTCCTTTTATGCACAGTTTAAAACCTTAAGTCATTTTGTTTTATAGATATTGTGTGGACAGGCATACTATGTTCGTATGGACATTTTTCATATTGTCGAGTAATAGTGTTCGGTAATAGGTAAAGATAATTGGAGAGTAGTTTTCAATAAACTGTGCTCAAAATTTTGGTTTTAAAAAAGATGTCAAGCTTATAATGCTTATAAAATAAAACTAAATCCAATGAAGCACTTATATCCACGCCACCCTGGTGATGATTAAGAAGCTCCAATATATTGCGTATTAAATACTATTTCATACTAGATAGAACTAATCATCTTTATATTGATAGTCAGAAATACAAGCAGTACAATATATAGGAATATATATTATTTCCTACTTATAGGACAAAATTCGCAAATTGTACTCCGAAAAACACACACACACACACACACACACACACACACACACACACACACATATATATATATACACATATACAAATATACGTATCAATTAATGTTTGTCTGTATATAATTTAAATACAAAGAACATATGAGAACGATCATTATGAAAATGTTTGTGTATATGTATTTTTTTATGTAGAAACTTTATATGCTATGCCCATTGATGCAACTCACTACCAAGCGGCGCTGCTGAAATATAAAAGTTATCGAAGCGCCTGAACATTATAAACTGCAATTACGACACAGTTACGCATGTTAAATAGCTGAGCACTATTTGAAGTCGAACTATTTTAATGTATATTTGTCTTTTAAATGAATTTGTGGTTGAACTTACAGATTGAGTGTTAAACGACTTTATAACAAAGTACATGTACATGTACAATGGCTATAAATACTATATACTTTTGAGAGATTTTCTTGATCGTGACAACAAAGTAAACTCTGCATCGGGTTGCACAGATAATTCACTTGAACTAGAAGTGCTTGTACACGAGTAAAGCTTACGGAAAGCGTTCAAAGCCGCGAGAAACAGCTAGTGTATACATAATTATCAGTTATGTTGCAATGCATATTACGTTACCATATATTACTAACATACATCAAAGACGCACATGATATGAGTTTATCACACAACCCAGATTGGATATTAGGATAAAACGTACTTTATAAACGGTGAGACACGATTTTATGAAATGGAGGTGATGATACTTGACGTGAATGGTTTGGGGGACGCCATGATTAGATTGGTGTTTGTGACATTCGATTGCTGTTTGCTTAGAGAACAATACTGATGACGAGTTAACTTTCACTAGTGATTGTATCACTAAAGTTTGTACAAAGATATTCACTTTGGTATTGCACTTCTTACAACCATTGTAAGATTGCATTAGCAATGAAAACATTATTACCACAATTAACTATTTATCTCATGCCAAGGCTTTAGTTAGAGTACTGACGTGATATAGAATAACAAATATAAGTTCAAAAAATCACATATTCTTTTTTACACTGTATTAAATAAATAAAAATTTAATGAATTAAGCCATAGACATATTACTGCAGGTCCCAATTTTTTATTTATAAATAAAGCAATAATTCAATTTACAAACTAACTTTACCACTTCATACTGTTAAAAATGCTTACTATGTAAAATATAACTGTGATATTTTAACTATACACAGAAGAACGCTTAAAGCAAAGCGTAATAAATTAATGCAAACGTAGCACAAGGTACCTACTGTAGCCTATGCATGCACAGCTAGTTGATTTTTATTAAACTATTGTGCAAGTTTAGCATTTGAAATGCCTTGTTTTCTGATCTAAACTATACATATTTATTGTTACATGTTTTAAAGTAAGTTTAGCATAGAAAAGCGTAACATATTGAAGTCTCTTTTCATAAAATTTATGTATAAAATGTGCCCAGCCGAAAAGAACTAATGTATTAACATTGTTACAGAATTTGTAAGTTATTACAAAATAAGTGCAATATAAGTGAAAAGTAGCAGTTACACAATTCTGGTTCGAGTAAATTATATTTCCGACGCCTATTTTGAGTCTGCCTTCTTGCCACGATCAAGAATATTATATTTCAAGAATTTACTTCTTTAGAAATTTTATTATAATGCAGTCTCTTTGTTTTGTGTTCAGTAGTCGATTCTGCCTCGTTTCCAGGTTAAAATATTATATATGCATACACAGTTCTGAGAAGCCACTTTGGTTGTGCTGTTACAAAACAATGTTTACATACAAAAGTTGATTAAATTCAACAAGCTCTTTCAAATAATATCTCGCAACTTTAGAGACTAAGATATGAGGTTTTGCTGCTAAAGTGTTACCCGAAGCTCTTAGATTTTAGTTATGAGACTGGTCGCATAGGATTAAGGACTAAAACAATAATTTTGTTCGAAATTAGTACAGTATTTACTGTTCTTTAAAAAAAAACTCTCTGAAATAAAGAGGTACATCTATATATATAAAAATGAATGTTTGTATGTTTGTCCTTTATGGAATCGTGAACTATTGGACCGATCATGATGAAAATTTGTACGTATATGTATTTTTCCACGGAGAAGGTTTATAAGCTATGCCCATCCCTTTCCCGATTCAGGATTCCGCCCCACTGGTTACAGAAATACCCATAAGAAATGCATTGCAGCAAACATATGTTAACGTCTTTTCAAATTTTTAATCAGCTGTTCTTTGTAAACATATATTACACTTATAGTTTTAAAGCATAGAGTAAGCTTAAGAGAAACGACAAATTTTGTTTTAAACTGTTTTTGCAATCACTGTTAAACATAGACTTTACTATCCAGATAATACAATTCAAATTTGACGTAAAAATTCACATTTAACTGCAATATTTATTTAATATAAACCATGCTCATGCTTGATCAGAAGAGTAATGCAGATATCATAATTACTATCTTACGTTGGCTACAAATATAAAGAATGTTATAAAATCAACCTTAGTTGTTTTTTTTTGACAGAAGTATGGTTCTCAAAACTCCGTGTGTACATATTCTCTCGATCGAGACAACAAAGCAAGCTCAATCGTGGCATCGGAGATATAACTAATTTAATCTAAAATTTATTATAGTAAAAAAAAAAATTTACTAAGTAATATAAGGACTTCGGTTCTTAAGATTTGCGTGCGAAGCCGTGGGTAACAGCTAGATAGAGGCAGGAATATGGTACATACCTTCATAATACGCCCAAGAGGCTCACGATGGAACAAATATCAATTATCTCAGCAATTTTTAGAATGTGATAGAAAAAGAATAAGTGAATATAGTGTACTGTTTTCAACGGGAAATTGCGTGCGAAGCCGCGGGCAACTTTTGCAAAAAATTATTGAAATGCGCAGCAAAGCGCGCCGGGCCCGCTAGTACTAGATAAAAGCCAAAAATTAAACTTATTTAATTTTATAACAGCGAATTCAATAAAACCTTCAAACATTTTACATTGTAGTGTCTACCATCTTGTAAAGTATTACAGGATTGTTTTAAAATTATATAAATTTATGTTTTCCAAATTATAAACTTTTGAAAATATATTAAACTTTTATAATTTTAAAAGAGATTAATATTGTTACTCTAATAATATCTATAAGCATTTAATTCATAGCTCGCTTAAGTATTCCGTTAGTATAATTACTATAATTGAAATTGTCATTTGTTTAAAAAATCGTTTAAGTTTTAAAGTTTAGTCTTCTGAAAATATAGAAAATTTATTCCTTTGAATAGAGATTGATATTGAAAACATAATATGGTTTTTTAACATGTAATTTACAATTCGCACATTATTCCGGTAATATAACGTTTAGCATACTGGTTGCCTTGGCTTTTTCCTGTCTTAAAAGTGCAAGCAATACTTTCATTAAAATACTTGCTTGCTAAAGTATTATTTTAAAGTAAAAAATCACCATCTAAAAGTTTTCAAAGTTAAAATTTAATATCAATATATAAATTAAACATACGCAAATATCATCATATAAGCTCCAATATTTAACAAGGGATTGTCTACATACTGCTCAATAGAATACCTGGAAAGAAGAGCAGAAGTTCCAAGAAGAAACCCTGTAGTAGTTTCCCATACGTGTGCAAATGTAATGTAATGTGAATCTAGGTAATACTCTCTCTAACTTCTCTTTATATTTATTCTTTGAATCGCTCCTTACATTAGGTTTATATTGAGAAGAATGTTTATTTAGATTGGAATTTATAGGTAACTGCTACTATAAGACTCAAATGGTGGAATATATATATATATATATATATATATATATATATATATATATATATATATGTGTGTGTGTGTGTGTGTGTGTGTGTGTGTCTATCGTTTAACGAATCTTGAGATCATTTCATATGGTTAAAATTTATTTTATTTGTATTTTTTGACAAAGGCTATCGGAACTCTATGGTCACATGATGAGTCTTAATAAATATATGATACAAAACTGTGCATAAAAAAAGAACAGTTACTTGGGATATGCGCCAACAATCAGCCTGATTCGTAAAACTACAGTTGAAATCTACTATAAGAACATGAACTTTAGGAATCTATTTTGGGGTTAGGGTATGTCCCAGTATCCATTAATTATGATACAATAGGGGAATATAAAGGTTTTTGTACCTAGTGATGGGTTGATTAGGTTCGTAATCCTTATTCTAGCAAGCAAAGTAGGCCGAGATGACATCATTGGGAGTTACGTTGGAGGAATTAATGTATCACGTTCAGTGTTTAAGGGCTAGGTTGGGACTACGGTTGCAGGAGATTGATCATACGTACTGGAAACTAAATCGACTCTTCATATAGCAGCCCTAACATATTGTTACGGAGCAGAGAATCTGAGGAAAATCTTGTGCGCCTGGAGAATCTCTAAGAGCTGATCGGACATTGTGTGACACCAGGGCAGTTAGCTTACTCCTGCTCCGCTCACACACACTCCTATTTAGGACAAGGCCGTGTTTATAACACGTGTGCGTTTCTTGTTTTGTTTGTTAGAGCCACAACTTAAAAGATTAAAATAATTCAAATACTGAACTATCCATCATTCCTGTTCTCTTTCCCGTTAGTTTGGTATATGACCTTTTGAACCCTGAAATTACAAAAATCGTTGTAGGCTGAGCCTACTGCGGCGATTGTACCAACTCTCTTGACAGGGATTTCCTTAAGAGGAAAATCTTCGTTAATTTACGGATATAATTCTTTTTTAAGTTTTATCTTAATCCAATGGATAATCGTATTTATTTTGGATAAGCTGGGTAAAGGTTATTAAGTCCTTAAAAATAACGTACTGTAATCTTGTTTCTTTGACCACAATGTGTCATCTTTCTTATTATCAGGAAAGCATTTTTTTTTTCAACAATATATAAAAATAATAGCAACAAATAGTAATGAATATTATAATTTATATGGACCGTTCACGTAAGACATTTTTCAAGAACGCTTTTGTACACCAAGGCAACCAGATAAGAAACTTTCAGAGTATCACAAGGTTTATGATCGCATTTATTTTTGCTATGAAAAGTATATTTTATCTGCATTGTAATTTTCAGAGAGATAAAAGTGTTAGCAAACTAAGTACGAGTTCACAAACCTTGCCTTAACATCCTCATAAATTGTGACCAAGTACGGCTTAATCTTTATACCCAACGTGCTTTGTATTTTACCGTATCCGTTTTTCCACAGAGTTCTTAAAAGTTTAACAGATATATTACGTCGTGTAAACCCCTAGTTTAAACAAATATATATACTATAATTCGTAAAAGAATTAACTTAGGAAATTGTAGATTCGTCACGTTTATGAATTTTCACAAAACACTTCCTCTGCGACAAAAATATTTTTCAAGCGCTAGATTTAAACTATGTTTAAAGCAGTAAACCAAAACAAAGAGTGTTGAAGGAGCCAAAAGGACGTGAGGAATGAGTTATAGGGCAGAGGGCTAAACGGGCAGATCCAGTTCAATATCAAAACAATATAAATAAATACAGTTAATTGTTGAACCAATAGAAAACTATGTACTAAGTTTAACTATTTAGGAACTCTCTACCGAGAGGTACCACAGACGCGCGCGCACACACATACACACGCACACACACACACACACACACACACACCGACAAACAGGACACCCAAACAGTCAAACGGACAAATACAAGATATATAGAAGTCACTGTCAGGTTCTTTATAACATTCCGTAACAGTGTTTACAAGTTAAATATCAGGTTAATAAGTCATTCCAACCTCATTTTCTTGTAGCTATTTAAATTGAAGAAACAACATTTCTTTAAAAATAGAACACGAAATTTTAAGAATACAGGGTTTCAGTACTTGATTAAAAATACCATAACATTATAATGATTACAATGTATTTAAATAAATATAAGGTTTTCTTAAAATTAGTTTACATATAATTTGCCTTTTAGTCGAAAGATTAAGACACAAGTATGATTTATTATATATTGTCTCTATACCACATCAATTCATATTGAAATGAAAATGAATCGGTTAAACGTTTATTCCTTGAAAAATACCTTCTTTAAAGTTTTCAATCACTTGTCATCCTCTTTATATAAATATTTGTTTCTTAAAACTACTGCATTAATTAAGTGCCATATATCTTAATTGAATACACTCACACAATCCAAAACAAGCCCCAGCTTAAATTTTGTATGTACGCATATCATAATAATAGCCTAGATTACAAATATTATGATTGAAAAATCATAATAATTGACCAAGTTTGGGAAAATAACTGTAATATATAAAAATACGTAATTTATGTAATTCATTGTACGTTAATAACTCCCAATAATACAGTTTCTTTTAAACGGATTGAATGCAAAAAGATCCAAAAGCATAGAACTTCAAATACCTTTACAAGCATAAGTTATTTTAGATGTGGTACCACAACATCATTAATAACAGTAACAGTTGAAACTCAATGATATACTATTTTACCACAAAGTGCAGATAAATCTAGTTTAATAGTAGTTGAAGATTAATTAGGTGCTGATGTTTCTAGTAGCAGTTAACTGCAAGAGTAACGCCATTATCACGTTATCTACGTTATTTACGATCTAAGCTGTCTGAGGGTCAGTTACATTGACAGAGTCTAGACGATGGTGTTCTGTAATCATAGTGATAAAAAACGAGCACTTGGTTTTAAATGAGGTCATTCAAGGGATGAAAGGTTTTTGTAAGATTTCTTTACTAAAAGGGTAGGCCGATCCTCTATTTAGACTTATTCTTTCCGTATTCATGGGCCACTGGCCTGTGTGAAGATCAAACTGAAAAAACGGGGAGAGGGGTACATATCAAGATCGACAGTACTGATTAAAAGTCAATGGTCACAAGCAGGATTTAAGATATCACAGCTGTTGTATCACAGATCGTATTGTATCATGTACATTTACTAAAGTAATATGTAATGATATATTGAAAATATAATAAGTTGGAAATGCTTCAATGTATTTAGAACATCAGACTATTGAAACAGTAGCAGCCTTGTAAAGCAACTCAATTTAAACTCTAGACAAAGCAACTGTCAGGTTCAAGCACAAAAGACAGTTTAATCACAAGTTATCCTAAACAAAGAGGAGGATAAACTAACCTGCTGTGTCACTGGCATCTTCTGCTATCTTACCTAAACTCTATCTTATTTATATGCATAGGTTTGTTTATATTCAGGACTCTAAATGATTAAATGTTTAATACCAAAATCTTGTTTTATTAACATCATACTAATCAGCAAATATAAATGACATTTCTGCTTTTTATTGGTTACTAGAATATGGTATAAAACCATGTTCATAATCTGATCAACGCATCCTTCAGAAACTTTAGGATTCGTTGTTAGAAAGATAAAAGTCTAAACAAAATTGGGGCTGTATTGGGAACTGAGGAAGTACTTAATGACAAAAAAATTTGTCATAATATAAAAATACGTTTATTAATCGATTTTTAAATATAAAAAAAAACTATCTTATGCAGTCGATTGATATATAAGGGAACTTCATTTCCTATTTCAAAATCTGCTAAAGTAAAGTGTATGCGTGTCCTGAAAAACTTAGGAAGTCCCAAGTAACATGGCATTGTACTTAACCTTCTAAAAACTATTAGCCTATCATTTACATAATTCATTTTCATTTAAAGTAAGGAGGCCCATTGTGAAAAGTATTCTTTCGAGAGTCTCAGCTACCTTCTACGGTAGATAATTATAATTAGTTTTTGGGTTTTGAATTTTCTTTACCTACAATAACAATCCAACCATTCTATAGCCCAAATAATATTTCGATGATAGATACTCATTGAACATATGAAATTTGAACACTGGGCTGTTACAGATTACTGAAATGAATATAATATTTTACGCGTAAAGACATCTTGCGAATCTCAACTATATTTTTAGATACAAATTATGATAGTAATGCTCTTGTTGAGTAAGTTGAAATGTAAAACTATAATTATCATAAATAAAGTACCAATTATTCTCAGTTGGGGCTTAGAATTGGCAGAAGAAGCGGCCGCCCCACCGTTCAGAATGATTCTTGAGTCGGCAACTTGAAATCCCGGTAAAAACCGTTTAAAAGCCAAAAATCTATAAATATGGATAAAACGCCATTTTAAATATGTTGTAGAAGACCCTACTGTACTTTGTTAGGGTTTTGATTACTTTTTACTTTTCACTCATAGAACACCACCACCTCCCTATAAGAGCACTGGAATTTGCATGAGACGTCTTGCAAGAACCCGGGGTGCAAATCGGTTTCAAAATAGTTCATATCAGTACAAAAGAGGTGCATATCGGTTTGTAAAAGGTTCATATCGGTATAAAAGAGGTGCATATCGGTTTCAAAAACGTTCTTATCAGTACAAAAGAGGTGCATATCGGTTTAAAAAAGGTTCTTATCAGTTAAGAAGAGGTGCATATCGGTTTAAAAAGGTTCTTATCAGTTAAAAAGAGATGCATATCGGTTTAAAAAACGTTCTTATCAGTACAAAAGTGGTGCATATCGGTTTAAAAAAGGTTCTTATCAGTTAAGAAGAGGTGCATATCGGTTTAAAAAAGGTACTTATCAGTTAAAAAGAGATGCATATCGGTTTAAAAAACGTTCTTATCAGTACAAAAGAGGTGCATATCGGTTTAAAAAAGGTTCTTATCAGTTAAGAAGAGGTGCATATCAGTTTAAAAAAGGTTCTTATCAGTTAAAAAGAGATGCATATCGGTTTATAAAACGTTCTTATCAGTACAAAAGAGGTGCATATCGGTTTAAAAAAGGTTTCTTATCAGTTAAAAAGAGGTGCATATCGGTTTGAAAAAAGGTTCATGTCGGTATAAAAGAGGTGCATATCGGTATGAAATAGGTGCATATCGGTTAAAAAGAATGCATATCGGTACAGAAATCGGTTTATATCGGTTTGGAACTGTACTTAGAAAAAAGTGGGGATTGAAAGATTTCAGTCTTCGGCAAATCTTTGTGTCGGGTATAAGCTCTGAGGATAATTTTAGCACCGAAGGGATAAAAGATTGGCTACAATCGCCTGGGAGTTGTAAGCCAATTTCAACATCAATTGGAAATTGATCTTCATGAACGATCTCTTATTTTGCTTTGAAATCAGGAGTCTCATTTTATATTTCTAGGACTTTCTAGGATATTTGTATAAGTCATTTTTCTATGGGTTGTAACCCAATTTCATCGTCTTATGGATGTTTACAGTTCTCTAATGTTTGCTTCATATTGTTTGCAGTTGATAGAAACTTATAAAAGTTTTCTAGAATATCACGAGGTTAGAAAACCAGTCATGAGTGAGTGACTGAGGACTTTCCTATATATATATATATATATATATATATATATATATATATATATATATATATATATAGACTAGAACCAATCAATTAGCGTTAAACAGAGTTTTGAACAATGGAGGCATCATAAATACGTGTCGCGCAGGTGATTGCAAAACTTTGGTGATTATACAAAAGATTTACACCCTGTTCTTTGTGGCTGAAGGGGTAGAATTGTGGCTACTATCGGTGGCTAATTAATCATATTATAAAAATTTCCTCGAATTCTATTTTGTATTCTTTTCTCTCACTCCTCTTGTTATGCATACCACTTCAATTACTGACAGATAATTTACTTTCATATATATTTTATCAAAATTTTAAACCATATGCAAATTCATATTCACTAAATGATACAATATATGGTATTGCATATCACTTGATAAATGTTGGGAGAAAGGTTAAATTGTGTATAGACGATTACTATACATGATTACATATGTCCACTTACAACATTTTACAGTTATACCCAATTCTTCTTACATTAAATAAATATATTATAGGTTGACAGCTATTGTACAATAGTTTGACTGAGGTAGACGCGTTAATACAGGTGTAGAATCACTCACGAGTGTTCTGTAGATACCAGGAATAAACTGCTGTATTGTAGCTCTACAGTGGTTTAAGGGGATATGGCACTGAAATTACTAACTTTAATAAGGTTATCACTAGGCCTTTGAAAATTTGAATGTGTGTTGTAGCGGTCCCAGTTTGCTCAGTCTAGGGGGTGGGAAGGGTAGGTGTGGTTTTCACAAGTTAACGGCGTAGTAGAGTTAATTGTTAACGGTACTATCCGAGGGCGCCACCTTGTTTCCAGTAGTAGTGTGGTAGGAGAACGGAGTCAGAACAAGGAAAAGACCCGTTACTGAATGATGTTGTAAAATTAATGACCTTATAACCAACCAAAGTAAGAGTGAGTTAAATACAAGGTAAATTTAAGAAAAGGAAATACATGTAAAAAAGCTAAACTCATTCAATGTAATCATTAAATTTATAAAAATTCTAAGAGCCTGTTTTTTTGTTATTGCACAAGAAACATTTATCAAATGAAATATTTATTAAAATTATGTAATTTTACATTTCATATCATGGAAAAAGGTTTGATTAACATTTCTGTATCTGGATCTCAACAGTCTGAGGGTACAGGTAACCCTTAGATTTATCAATACAATATACCCTAAAACACCAGTAATTATAGACTAAACAACATTACCTTGGCCGGCCACTAGTACTCTGGTATTTTACCCATAGATATCAATCAAACAATACTTACATAAACTAGACACATATTTACACAAAGCACATTAAACATCAATTATGTATCCAATAAAGAAAGATATTTATAAGTAATTATTCAACTACGTAGATCACAACCATACGCCTCCGTAAGGGCTCACGGTCAGGGAGGAAGGCACAGTAGCAGGTATAGCACGGGCACTGGGTGGGTAGTGGTACGCAGACCTATGTGGAGGCACACAAACCGCTCCCGAACAAATCCCTTGGCAACAATCCAGTAATGGGCCAGGAAGGGAGCAATGTAGGTAAAGACATTATAGATAACCTCGTGGAGACTCAATTTCCAACTGAACAATCTTCAAACTATCGCCATGAGAGAGAGAGAGGATCAGCCTCGTGAAGCCTGACAGTCAGTAACAAAGTCCAACAGGAAGTAGGAGTCAATTGTTGTTTGGCCAGCTGGAGCTGCAGCTGTTTAATAGCCAGCTGATATGGATTTTCCAGGTTGAATCAGGCCTGTCTGCCAAAGTTAATAAAATCTAACTCTTACTCTCTCTGTTATAAAATTTAAGGTTCACAAAAAAAAATGTTACACCACCCCCTCTCTCATGAGAAAATTTCCCAAATTTTCATCCGTTACTAAAGATAAGGTTTTAAGTCCGAGGTATGCCAGGTGCCCATGAATTGCCCATCTTCTTATTGGAGCTGATAGGTCACTGGAGATATTTTCTTCTTAATTCGGTAAGGCCCAACAAATTTTGGAAAGAGTTTGGATGACTGCATCCGCTTGGGTGAAGTTCCTCTTCCATACAAGTTGACCTTCTTTAAACTGCTGCTCTCTCCTCCGCAGGTTGTATCGTTTAGCTTTAATCTCATGTGCCTTCTTCATCCTTTCTTTGATCTCCTTAAAAACTTCATTCCAGCGCGTCAGTTTCTGGAGGTGATCACCTGCATCGGAAAGCTGAGGCAAATCTTCTTCACCAAGATTCTCAGATCCCTCACCCAATAAGTTGATCTCATGTCCGAATACAAGAAAGGCTGGGGAATGACCAGTGGTCTCATGTTACTGCCGTTCGTAGGGCACACCCTATCTGAGGTAACTTAATATCCCAATTGCGGTGATTATCCCCAACATAAGATCTCAACATGTTCCCTATAGTTCGGTTCACCCGCTCCGTTGGGTTTGCTTGAGGATGATGACTAGGAGTGTAGATAGTCTTCACTTTATATTCCTTGAGCAAATCTCGAAATGGTTGACCAATGAATTCAGATCCATTGTCGCAAATCACAATGTTAGGAACCCCATATACCAAGAATACATCTTCCTCCAAATGTTTAGCAACAAGTCTTGCAGTTGCTGCTCTTAATGGAAAACAGAAGGGTATACCTGCTGAAGTAATCCACCACTACCATCAGGTACTTGTAACCTCTTGATGATCTTACAAAAGGTCCCATCAGATCCAACCTTATTGTCTGCCACGGTCGGTCCACTACTCTCTGAGGACCCCATAAGTCCTGCTGGCTTTAAGGTAGCAGGCTTAGCTTGCTGACACACCCTACAGCGAGAGACATATGTTGCGGTGTCCTTCCTCATCTTAGGCCAATAGTACTTCTGTAAAAGTCTGTGATAGGTTTTATACGTGCCCAAGTGTCCAGATGTAGGAGCGTCATGAAATTGTTTGAAGAGTTTCCCACGCTGATCCTTGGGTACAACTAGCTTCCAATCTTCTTGCTCATCACCAACCGAAGTAGATGAAGGGACACACTTCCAGAGCTGATTATCGACAACTTTCCATGAAGAGTAAAGGTCAGGCTTTTCTTTTACTGAGTCGATCATCTTCAGATACCACTTGTCCCCAATCGGAAAACAGTTAGTGAGGGAATCAACGATAAATTCTGCAGGCAGGTACATATTTTAATGGGTTCCTAGATAAAAGATCCGGAACGACGTGTTCTTTACCTTTGCGATGCAGCAAAGTGAAGTTAAAAGGTTGAAGACGTAATGCCCACCGTGCCAATCTTCCTTGAGGATCTTTTAAATTATGAAGCCATAACAAACTGTGATGGTCAGTTACAACAACAAAGTGAACTCCTTCTATATAAGGGCGGAACTTTTCAATTGACCAAATGACGGCCAAACACTCCCGCTCTGTAGCAGAAAACTTTTGCTCAGTTTTGCTCAATGTCCGACTTGCATAGGCAATCACATTTTCTCCTTCCTCTGACATCTGGGAGAGTACCGCTCCAACACCAACAGCCGAAGCGTCACAAGAAATGGTAAATTCCTTCCCAAAGTCTGGGCAAGAAAGGATTGGAGATTTTACAAGGTTACCCTTTATATCTTCAAAAGCATTCTGAGCTTCAATGGTCCACTTAAAGTTGTTATGTTTCCTCAGCATTGAAGTAAGAGGATAAAGACGAGAGGCAAAATTTGGGATAAACCTCCGATACCAACTTGCAGTACCGCAGAATGCACGGACTTCCTTCACTGAGCGAGGGGTAGGAATTTCCAAAATGGCTTTCACCTTTTCAGGGTCAACTCTCAGGCCATTAGCATCGACAATATAGCCCAAATATCGAAGTTCAGGTTGGCAAAATCGGCACTTGTCTTGATTTAAGGTTAGATTAGCTGCTGCTAGCCGCTTGAAGACTTCTTCCAGAATTTCAAGATGTTTCTCAAAGGTCTGTGTGACTATTATTACGTCATCAAGGTAGATAAAGACAAAAGGTTCCAAGTCCATCCCTAATATATTATCAACCAATCGTTGCCAGGTGGCTGGTGCATTGTGGAGTCCAAATGGGAGAACATTAAAGTGGAAAAGACCTCTTCCTTGGATTGTAAAGGCAGTTTTCTCTTTACTTGAAGCTTCAAGGGGAATCTGCCAGTAAGCGCTTTTGATATCCAACGCAGACAAGTATTGGGCATCCCTTAAGCGATCCAAAATCGAAGTGACATGAGGTAAGGGGTAAGCATCTCTGCAAGTGACTGAGTTGACTTTCCGGAAATCGACGCAAAACCTTTGGCCACCATCAGGTTTGTCCACAAGTATGATTGGGGAGGACCAAGCACTTCTTGAAGGTTCTACAACACCCAGTTCAATCATTTTATCAAGTTCGGCATACACAAGCTGCAATCTAGCGGGAGACATGGGATAGTAGCGTTGCTTTATGGGAGAAGCATCTCCAGTGTCAATTTTATGCTGCACTAAATGGGTTCTTCCTAATTTCTCTCCTTGATTGCAAAAGTACTTCTCCAAAAGATTATTTAAGTCTTCCCTTTGTGACGTAGTCAATACGGTAGAGTCTTGTAGACCAATTGCACATATCTGGCCTCGTGTTGGTGGGTTCTCAGAAAATTCCCAGGACTTCTCATAGGCGTCCATAACAATATGCATAGCATTCCAAAAATCTATCCCCAAAATAATTGTTTGAGATAGAGAAGGTACAACAATGACAGATAAATGTTTTGTTTTATGAGCGAGAGTAATAGGAATGTTGGCTCTTCCAATAATCTTATGTTTCTGGTGGTCAGCAGTTTCTACAAATTGGTTGGACAATGGCCGAATTTTTGCCGGGAACTTATCAAAAATCCACATCAGGTCTCTTCCAATCACTGTATTTGAAGCTCCAGAATCTAACAATGCTTTGCAACTAAATCCAAAAATTCGAATTGGTAGATAAGGTCGCGGATCATTAGCGGAAGTTTCAATCAGAAAATTTATACCTTTAGGCAATGAAGCCAAATCACAATTGGACAACTTATTGGTTGACGGTAAATAAGATAAGGGAGGTACTCCTAAGATGCCCGAGGAGGCTCCCTTCGTACCCCGTTTTTTTTAAAGTACACTTAGGACAGGTTGTTTTGCGATAACCAGCATGCCCACAGCCATAGCAGAAAAGTTGCCTCTCTTTAGGACAATTACTGTACATGTGGCCTTCCTCACCACAATTTCAACATTTGGACTTCCTTGGGGCAAAACTCGTAGGTTTATTAAGTGCATGAACTTGATGATTTGAGGAATTCTTGCGATTATCAGTGCGAGAGTAAGCTAGATCAGGTTCTAAGACGGTGCCTGGCCTAGGAGGAGGCCTACTATTTGTAGTTCTCAATCTTCCCAGCTCAGCCTTACGTCCCATTTGTCGGAGTTCATCAATAGAAGAGATCACAAACATACAGAGTTTGTCCTGCAAATAATGATTTAGATTCTTAAGAATCTGACGAAGCCTGATGGGTTCCGGAATTGGATTTGACAAACGACCATAAAGACCATCCATAGAAGCAATGAAAAGATCAATATGCTCTTGATCGCCTTGAGTTCTGTTCATAATCTCCTGCAGCAACCTATCGTCATAATCCGGCGTCTGAAAAACAAGTTTCATCTCCGTACACAATTGCTCCCAGGAATTGACTCTGCCCACGGTCGACCGATACCAAATTAAAGCATTGCCGGTAAATAAATCAACTGCTGACCTAAAAAGTTGAGCTTAAGAAACTCCGCGAGCATGACGAAGTTCCTCAACCCGCTGCAAAAATGCACCAATGCTCTGGCCAGGACCATTACTAAACTGTAAACCCCATTTGAAGACTGGTATAGGCTTTGCAGTTTCTGCCTCTATACATGACTCATCAGGTTTCAGTTTCCTATTTCCAACCATAGTAGATTTTCCTTGTCCAGCATGTCCAAGAGGGGGAAGGTGCTTTTCTTGTGCGATATTCTTCCGATTTACATTTCCTTGAGAGGGTGGAGTTTCTGTATTGGTACCTTGGGAAGTGCCTCCTTCTTCCGCAGTATTCACTGACGTATCTTCACTCGCCTTCTTTTCTTCAGCACTGTCCAGCTTCTCCGCTACCTTAGATGAGAGGGAAAGGAAGGTATCTAGCATGTGTTTTGATCTCTGTAATAAGTCGTCTTTCTCCTCCGCTGTGTCTTTATCCCAGTCCAGATCCACAGGTATACGCTCCACTCGCAAGTAAAGATGCCAAAGGCGGGCAGAAAGTTTTCGATATTCATTGTCTTTTGTATTTCCTTCATAATCTTCAACTAGCTCTGACAGGTCATTGAATTTTTCCTCACATTCTTCAAGTTCGGTTTCAGCATTTAGATTACTGATAACGTCTTCCTTAATCTCAACATTATCAAGAAAAGCTTGAGAGAACCTGGATCTCAATTCATTTGCATTTCCTGTAGTAGCTAAACCTCTAAGTTTCAACTCATATTCATTTTCATGACGACGTAAATAATATGCATTCATGGTGACAGCAGAAACCAAATTCCAAAGTGAAAAACGAACACTCGTACAATTTAAGAAAAGATAATAGAGGTGTAACAGTCAGTAAACAAAACCACTAATAATTACGAGTACCGACAAAAGTGTTGCAATATACAACAAGTTAACCAACCATAATGTCCATATCAATCACCATCAGAACAAAAAAAAAATTCACAAATATATTATATAGTCCCCACACAAGCCAGGTCCCACGTTGACAGCGCCAAATGTAGCGGTCCCAGTTTGCTCAGTCTAGGGGGTGGGAAGGGTAGGTGTGGTTTTCACAAGTTAACGGCGTAGTAGAGTTAACTGTTAACGGTACTATCCGAGGGCGCCACCTTGTTTCCAGTAGTAGTGTGGTAGGAGAACGGAGTCAGAACAAGGAAAAGACCCGTTACTGAATGATGTTGTAAAATTAATGACCTTATAACCAACCAAAGTAAGAGTGAGTTTAAATACAAGGTAAATTTAAGAAAAGGAAATACATGTAAAAAAGCTAAACTCATTCAATGTAATCATTAAGTTTATAAAAATTCTAAGAGCCTGTTTTTTTGTTATTGCACAAGAAACATTTATCAAATGAAATATTTATTAAAATTATGTAATTTTACATTTCATATCATGGAAAAAGGTTTGATTACCATTTCTGTATTTGGATCTCAACAGTCTGAGGGTACAGGTAACCCTTAGATTTATCAATACAATATACCCTAAAACACCAGTAATTATAGACTAAACAACATTACCTTGGCCGGCCACTAGTACTCTGGTATTTTACCCATAGATATCAATCAAACAATACTTACATAAACTAGACACATATTTACACAAAGCACATTAAACATCAATATGTATCCAATAAAGAAAGATATTTATAAGTAATTATTCAACTACGTAGATCACAACCATACGCCTCCGTAAGGGCTCACGGTCAGGGAGGAAGGCACAGTAGCAGGTATAGCACGGGCACTGGGTGGGTAGTGGTACGCAGACCTATGTGGAGGCACACAAACCGCTCCCGAACAAATCCCTTGGCAAACAATCCAGTAATGGGCCAGGAAGGGAGCAATGTAGGTAAAGACATTATAGATAACCTCGTGGAGACTCAATTTCCAACTGAACAATCTTCAAACTATCGCCATGAGAGAGAGAGAGGATCAGCCTCGTGAAGCCTGACAGTCAGTAACAAAGTCCAACAGGAAGTAGGAGTCAATTGTTGTTTGGCCAGCTGGAGCTGCAGCTGTTTAATAGCCAGCTGATATGGATTTTCCAGGTTGATCAGGCCTGTCTGCCAAAGTTAATAAAATCTAACTCTTACTCTCTGTTATAAAATTTAAGGTTCACAAAAAAAAAATGTTACAGTGTTTCTTGGGTATAAGAATATACAAATACAAACAAACAAAAAAAAATTATACATATATTAAATATAATTTTTTTGTAAAATTTTTAGGTAACTACCAAAATTTTGATATAACTCCAGTTATACTGATTAGATTTTGACAAATAAACTATCATTTTGTAGCTTACAACTGCCTTGAAATATTTAGCTAGGATTATAACTTTATCTCAATAAAACAACATTGTGGTGTCATTTAAAAAAAAATATTTTAGATTTAAAAATTTGATTAGACATTTATAAAAAATAATATTTTTTTCCTTATGACCATACATGTATAATTCTACCTAAATATGTTGATTAAAATACCCTAAACCCTTGGTAGAAAATTTGAATCATGTGGTACAAATAGTTTTTTTTTGAGTTATATCTATTTAAAAATTAATAACAACCAAAAAATTCGATTTTCGGGAATCGCGCGTTTGAAAATTTACCTCGGTTTTATGACTTACTCTAGTAAGTGTCTATAACACTCTAGTGTTATAGTCAAACATATTACTTTATATGGACTTTTTTTATTGTTGCACTTTTATGGGGAATAAATAAAAGTATTAGCAACACTTTCAGGTAGTTATAAAATTTTATTTGTTCAAGCAAAGGAAAGATGTAATTGTGACACAACAAAAATTATTGTAAATTAGGCCTAACGTACATATACTAACATGCATACTGCACTTACATTGCTAAACATGCGTTATTTAAAACTCCCCAGCTCCATAGGTAGGTCCCTCAATTTCTTTTCTTCTCTCTTCCTCTCACATTTGGGCTTGTCTAACTTTTCTTTTATACTCTGAATATTTCATGTCTTTACGATATTTAGCGATTCGAAGATGGTGTCGGTCGAAACGCTTGGCTACCTTTGACATATCTGAGCCAGGACTGATGCCTCCAACTGACTGTATATCATGAACACTTTTATAAACTCCAGTGTTGTATTGGCAAACAGCCTCACAAACTCCAATTTCTAACCTTTTTATGGAGGAAAAAGAAGTTTTAGGGCATTTGGACCAGACCACCTCATGCACCGACTCATTCGCATTTTGCGTTTTGCCAGACACACATCTTTCTTACAAAGTGTCAGCAGATTTTTTACTTACAAGTACTTACAGTAGAATTTACTTACAACCTTGTCATTTAGAGGTGTTTTTTAACATTACTTCATGGCTTGCAGGCTGTTCGTTATTTGATATGGCTCTGTTGAAGAAGCACCAAGATGCTGAACCTTGAGGGCGTTTGCTATGACGAGGTTTGCTATCTGTTGAATTACAATGCTCCAAAGTAGCAAAAATTGCATTTTTCATTTTGCCTATGTCACCTAAATTGTTCTGAATGGCGTTTCTATAGAAACCTGTAAGTTTGTCAATTGTTGTGCCCTTTAGGCTACCATGCTTTTTTGCCTCCTAGTGGTTCTCCGCTGCCAGTGAAGTCTGCTACAACTTTTTCTCAATCCTGTTCCTAATCGTTTAGCCACATGGTTGAGGCACTCAACCTTTTCAATTTTAGTGTCCCCATAAGGTTTTAAATCACTCAGGTGAGAATAAGTTTTGGAAATCCCCATCGGAGACTACAGAGGTATACCGAAAACCATGGTTTTCGGATCGTTGCCAAATACGCTCTGCTGCAACTACCTCTATATTGGGAGATGACCCATCATAATTCTTTTGACATAGAGTTTTATGGTTTAAAACCAGGTTTTTGAAGTCCTCTGAATTACCACCCAGCTCATTTTTCTTTGCCTCACAAGACCGACAATATTTTGTCAGTACCTTATAGACTATTACAAGTCCAGTAAGTACTTCTACACAACAGCCGACTCCGTTTCTAGAAGTAAACCCCCTTTTTTGCCAGCTCCCATCGTAGCTTACAGTTATGTCAAAAGGACCTTTGTAATCTAAAGGTAAGTTTTCCACCTCAGAATAGGCTTTGCGCACTTCGAATCGAGCCGCTTCAATATTCGCGTCAGCGGATTCTTTACATATCCGGTGTATTTTTTTCCATATGCCATTTGAAAGATTTTTAATTGAATAGGCTTCATGTTAAGGTGCATACTGAAGGTTTCTATACCTCTATAACCTTTACCTAGTGACATGAATGACTGAACCATACGACGGTTTATATCGTAAGGAGCTCGTGTTGAGTTATTCGTTGCATGGCCTAACCGCGCTGCGAAGTTTCAAAGGTTGTTTCAGACTCACAATTCTCACATTTTACTTTTATGACTGAAGCATATCCCTGAATACAGTTTGACAGAGTTTTTGTTTAAACATTCAGACATGGAAAAGTACATAAGAACTTAGTAAGTAGGCGTTTTGTCAACTATAACATAACTTGGCGCGGATTGATTGATTCTAATTTGATCATTGTAATATACTATACAGAGCAAATCCTGTAGGTTTCTCAGGTTTACATTGCTGTAAATTACATCTACTGGTGCTAGGTTCAGGTTCATTTGAGTTTTGTTGAAAACTAGGCAACACACTAACCTCACTTGTCACGTCACAAATATTGTCTATTGTTTCTGTATTTGTTCTACTGTAACGAATGCTTACATTTTGTTTTATTCTTTAGCTGAATGTTTTTTCTTTTCTTGGAAATTCTTCCCATTGTAAATCACTAATAAAAAATCACTAAACACTATAAATCTGTTTGAGGTACAATAACGAACAACACAGAGTGTTTACAAACAAAACAGACTAACATGGCAGCTGTTCTATTTATGTTATTTGTTTCATCAGCTGACCAATTAAGGCAGGCACTAGGATTTAACAATTTCCTAGTTTTTTTAATTATAATATATATACAGAATGGTAAAAAAAGTCCCGGAACGGTTTAATATATTTTTACCAATATAGATAAAGTAATGAGACTTGGTGTATCAATAATAGCCATAAAATTTCTAGTTTTTTTAAAGTATTAAAACTTTTTTTATCCCTTATGGGGGACGGCCCACGAGGAGTCAGACAAAAATTCTTAAATAGCAGCATAGGTCGAGTTTTATAATAAATTAATGGTCTAAGTTATTAGAACACATTGCCGCAAACCGGACCTCAAAAGGTTCACTCTAACTGAAATGGCGGCATTTTAAAGTTATTCGTCATTTAATCCCCAAATAAGTCATTCTCTAACATTAAGATAACATTAATTTAATAATTAGAATTGAAAATTTAGTACTTACAGTTATAGAACGTGTTCAAACTGTTGTCCAAGTTTCTCTTGGCAATAGCCCAATCTGTGGTAGAAGCCTTCAATAACTTTTCGAATCATCTCAGGAGGTATTTGATGAGTTTCCTCTGTTATGCGGTGAATTAGTTCTTCTGTGTTTGCAGGCTTAGTTTAAAAAACCCCTTTGTTTTAAATAACCCCATAAAAAGAAATCAAGAGGATTTAGATCAGGTGATCTAGATGGCCAACTCTATTGCTCCCCTAACGTCCTAATCCAACGATTGCGAAACTCTCTGTCAAGCAGCGTTCGTACTTGTAAAGCATAATGAGGTGGTGCACCATCCTGTTGAAACCATACTGTGTTATAACTTCGACCCAACACAGCACGTAAAGCCGGTATATTGGTTTTCTATCAACATCAATTCATATGTCACCCCACCATTCAAATTTCCATTGATTATGAAAAGGTCCAACAATATGATTGCCAACAATCCCAGCCCACACGTTAACTTTTTTCAGGTTTTCTGGATATGGCTTTCCCTCATCCCAGTGAGGATTGTCGTCGCTCCCAATAACGACAGTTATGCCTACTTACATCGCCATGAAGTGTAAAGGAAGACATATATGGCTATTATTGATATACCAAGTCTCATTACCTTTATCTATATTGGTAAAAAATATATTAAACCGTTCTGGAACTTTTTTACCATTATTTATATGTATAAAAATAGGCCTACATAATAGTTTTATATTTACATGCATATCAAAAAATATTTGAGTGACAAATATTTTCTAACTACAGTTTTAGGCTACTTTGCAACGCGATCCAAGCGAATTCGATTTATTAAAAAATCTTTACTATACAAACGCATTTTACATTGTTGAAATTTTTTATATATCATTGGGCTGTTTTTATGTACATATTTAGGTAGAATTAGTCATATATGATCATAAAAAGACATATAAAAAAGTATAAAAAAATTTTATCAATTTTTAAATTATGTTTTCGAAAATTAGCTTGAATATTTATTATTTTATTGAACTATACTTATCAAGCTACGTACAAATATTTAGAGAACACTATATCCTACAATTTAACGTTGAAATCATTAAAATCTAACAATTACAACTCAAGTTATATCATATTTAATGTGTTGAAATAAGTCGTCCGACCGGGTTTTTTCAAGAGCCTGTTCCACAATTCAAAAAAAAAAACGAAAAAAACGAATATTTTTTTTTTTACAGATGTTTATTGTTTTTAACATTTTAAACAATAAAAAAACGTTAATAAAAAAATCAATTTTTTGAAATATTTTCCATGATTTCAGTGACATATCCCCTTTTAGCACGTTACGCACACGAGACAGATTGTTCCAAAAGCCTTGGCCCACTTAACAGAAGTTATGCGTGGTTTTATGTGGCTACCAACACTAAAAGGTAAAAATGGGAATATTACTTATTTTATCCTAGAGAAATAAATGGGACACTTTTAAAGTGCCTATTTAAAGTCCTTACAGACTTACAGTAGTGTAAGTCAACATTCTTTTTTAAACACTGAAATACAACAGTTTAAATTTACTTCGTTCATTACGTTGTTCTTACGAAACCATCTAACAAGATAAAAAACAATATAATAACATAGGAGTACCTACAACACGTGTCGCATGACAGGATTCGCTGAAGTTTCTTGCAGATCTTCAAGTCTACAGCTCATTGCATTAGGATACGTATTAAAATATTATATTTTTGTTTTAAGTTTTAATTATATTTATTTACTCTGCTATTTTCTTGTGGTACTATAAAATATCTTATAATACCAATATAAACATATTCCCCATTGCTTGGAAAAATACATGGAGTAAAATATTTCTTGCATAGTCTACACATGAAACTTCTTGTGATACTTCAAGTCTCCAAAATCAGTTAATTATTGAAAGATGGAAGTGAATATTTTCCAGCCAGTAACAGGTTTCATTAACGTTCAGCCAATTAATCATAATTTGTTCAGATCACTGAGGTAGTTTTTTGCTCACCCGTCTAAAAAGATGTACTTCCATTTGTACTCACCATACAAAGACTGAATAATCTACATCATAAATAAATTCTTGAATTTGCATTATAAACATTAAATTAGAATGTAGAATTACAAATAACCAAAATTTTACTGTCATATACTTATAATATGATATAATCATGTATTTTGTAACTAATCTATGTTTAACATAAATTACTATTATAATAACCAATACAAATATATATCTAACACAATTCTCACTATCAATTACACAATTAAATTTACCAAAAAGAAGATTTAACCTAATAAAATAGAATTTATTTATAAAACAGCATTTGTCAGTCATTTAACTAAACAACGAAAAAACTTATATTCTGATATGATGCTTGCAATAGAAATACATCAGAGTATAGCAACAAGATAACATTTTAGCAATCAGTGTCCCATAAAATACAAGAGGCAGCCTCTGGTAACATTATGACGCCTATTCCAGTATTACATAGTTTGAAAATGCTGGGGTAGGAAAGTTGCATGTTAGATGTAATTATACAATTTGTTTGATTTTATTATACATTGCTTTAATCATTAATCTTAATACAAAACTTTAGGTAATCTTATATTGTATACCAAAGTTTGTAGTTGGCTTCTTTAGTTTTAAAACCGTAAAAAGCAACGTGTATTTTAATTTGCAAGATTAACGAACTTTACGTAAAACTCCCTTTATTCCGAATCTAAATCAATGTTCTAAGAAGTAAAAGAGATTGGTAGAAGAACGATTTAAAAATAAAACCTTAGTTATTTGTAAATTAATGCTACACCGGAACACTAAAAAAGGAAATGTTATACCTTCATTAACAAGTAATAAGCATTAGCAAAAGTGGTGCGAGAAAATGACGTATACATTTGTAAATATCAAAAAACTGAACGGTAAGTTAAAGGAAGAAAGTGGCTAATAATGTTTTTAATAACATGAAACATATAATTTTTCCTAGAACTGCAAACCCTTACAAAGTTAAATAAACTGTCACTAAGCTCATAAACTGTAATTTATTGGATTCTATTTTTTACGTATCACATAACTCATTTATTTGCTTATTCATTTAAGTTTATTTACATTCAAGTAATTTTTAGAATTTCGTATTATTTATGTTTTAAAAATTTTCACGAACTTGGATGTTCGTCTTATTAATTCTCTTCTTATACATTTTCTCAGAAAACCTTGAAATCTGTCAGTATTTTTCTCAATTTATTATCAAAGCACGCAATATGTTTTGTTCCCTGAACCCTGTTTGTTAACATTCCCTGAAATAAATATTTAAAAGTTATGGATACAGGTAATTGCTTATATTATATGCAAGTTATATTTAGCATGTTGAAGGCTAAAACAATTCCATTACACGATATCTCTTGGTTTGGTTTTATCAAAACGCACACTTAGATTTATCTGTGTATGCATGCTAATTATACTTTAATACTCTTATTTGTAATGCTCTTTACTAGTAAAGGTAAGTTGTTGTAGTTTACACGGTTCTGTGTAATTTTATGTGTATAATACTTATTCACATAGCGATATATCACAATTTATTGTTAATCCATTTGATAAATATATTAGAATGCAAAAAATGATACATACTAGGTGAGAGTTTATGTTGCAAATATTCAACAAACATTTAGTAATTAAAACATTAGTTGTACCAAATTATGATGGTTAAGTTTTTGACTGAGTGTTAGTGAAGTTCATCACGCAAGGGGCTGGCAAATTCTTTTATTTATAAACAAACAACCAGGTTGATGACAATAAACTTCTTTCTATCAGACTTTTAAATGAGCCTTAACAAATAGTTTTTCAGTTGTCTTATAACCATGACCGCAACGAGAAAATCGGACAATAAATTAATTTGTTAACAAATAATTTAAAAATAATGAGATTTTTTATGTGGAACAGCCTACTAAAATTAACTTATAAACTTGAAATTGCGCCTCAGACCTTAAAAATGCCTGGTAGACACGTTTAAGCTGCATAAGATCTTAAAGATTACACACAAACCGTAATGATAGAGAGGTATGTGATTAGTACTAGAGGGGAGGTGTCTAGGAGAGCACCCGCATGTTTCACCTCCCTTGTGGTCTTTGGCTAATTAGTAAAATCAAACCTTACATGTTGATATTCTGTTGATTCTCCCACTGTGCTCTGTTATTATAGCCTGGTTTTGAATTTGAGTTAAATTATTTAACATCACACTCCTTAATTGACCTGTACTTACTACAAAAATCTGCTAAAATGTTTAAATACTTTGGTTTTATTAGTTAAGTTTCGATTTCAAACTGCCTGTATTTAATAGTTATTCTTCTTCTCCTTTAAGCTTCAGCTTGGCTATGTTGACTTGGATGTTTCACTGGATTTATTTTCAAAGTACAAACACTGTTTCCTGTCTATACATGATTGGTCCTCCCGGGATTTGAACCCGTGATCTCTCAGTTAGAGAGCCGAGACTATATCCATTAGGCTACGGAGGAGGACATTTCATTAATATTAGATTTGGCTATTTGCGATATGAGTCAAATTTCAGACTATAATGGCAATAAACTAGATTTATCTGAAAATTTACTGTGGAAAATTCGGCAACCTAATTTACTACGTCTATTGCTACACCTTCTACAACCTTTACAGTGGATGATATGCCGCTCACTGAACATCCCATAGGGTTGCCCTTAAATAAATGTCTCCTAAGTTTTTGCTGCACTCTGTATAGCTTCAACTGTAAGGTATAAATCAGCCTTATTTATCGGGAATATTTTACACGTTATATTACTTAATGAATAGTGTTCGATTAATTGTATTGCACAAAAACCAATTTAACACATTGCTACCGTACATAACACAAAGATTCTGTATTTTAATGAAAACAGAGGTCTCACAAGCCCCACCCCCCCCCCCCCCCACCCCCCCCCCCCCCCACCCCCCCCCCCCCCCACCCCCCCCCCCCCCCACCCCCCCCCCCCCCCACCCCCCCCCCCCCCCACCCCATCACCATCGCGTTAACCGCACCGCATCTTCAGCTCGGGTGGTGGAGAGGAGGATCCTGGGGCAGGTAACCCTGACCGAAAGGCAGCGAGGGTTTTTGGGCCCGGCAACGGCTGCCATATTGAACTGCCTGCTCATGGACCAGGCTGTAAAGCTTGGAAAGAGAAGTCGTCTTGTCTTCGTGCTGCTGGATGTGTCAAAGGCCTTTGACACCGTTGTCGCACATGGCGATACAACGCCGTGCTGCGCAGCCATGGCGTGCCGCGGTGCCTGTCCTCCATCGTGGGCCTGATATACGCCGGCGGGACCACCACCTTGGGAACCCTCGGAGTGGCCATCCTCCTGAGGAGGGGGGGTCAAACAAGGAGACCCCCTATCACCCCTTCTCTTCAACCTGGCCATCGAGCCCCTGCTGGAGATACTGCGGAGCGGGATACCATGGGTTTACACATCGGGTGGAAGAGGCTGGCTGCTAACTGCATACGCAGACGACGTTTACCCTCCTCGCCGACTACATGGATTGGATGCGGGAGATGCTTACCACCACCTCTGAGTAACTTGCATCCGTGGGCCTGGAGCTGTTTGCCGCTAGGTTCTTTTTTCTAGAAAAAAAGAAAACATGGCGTCAAGGGGGAGACACCATGGTTTAACATGAGGCCTTCGGGCAATACCGTTTCACTCTAGGAAGCAGCCCCTCTGGAACGATGTAGGGTGTGGGGGCTAACCACTCCCACACCTGAACAGAACCCTCCAGTTTTTGACAATAAGAATAAGCCTCAGACTCCAGTGGGGACGCGCTCCCCGCGGTTTACAGGGACGGGAGCGATTAGCACCGCAGACAAACACCCGAACTCGGGGCTGCTGGCGTCCCAATGGCTACCTATGACTGGACATGAGAGGCAACAAAATGCCTCCAATGCCAGTCATGTTTTCACCCTCGCGAAAGATCTAACCGATCATCACGGAAGAATCGACATGGCGACCACCTGATCAGGTTTCGCTGCACTGAGTGCCGGACACTCTACAAATCATACTGGGGGGCGTCCGTGCATCTCCTCAAGTGCATAGGGTCTCCCGTTGCCATTGGCTTTCTTTGCCCTGACTGCGGGAGGAGGTCTTTCCCCCAACAAGCGAGGGCAGGGCGTTCATCGCAGCGCCTACTACTCTGAGCTGGTGAATGCCGAGTGCCTGAGGGAGGAGATCAGGCGCGCTGCCGGAGCAGCCGAACAACCTCCACCGACAAGGCCGCGGAGCTCGGGATGGGCCGAGGATGAGGACCGGACCTTTATTCGCCGCTACCTCGAATTAAAATCTACCGGGAGGGCCTTGGGGTATTTCCTTGTTTGGTATTGCCTATATGCCTTTATGGCCCTAGAACTCCCCCGGAAAACGGAGCGTGGTTGCTCCAGGCCTAGATGGAGTGACGAAGAGGGCTATTACTGGTTGTAGCGTGACCGGGACCCTCGGTCGGGCAGACCGGCGTGGGTGGCCCTAGATACCATTTTTAACGGTCAAGGGCGCGCCCGATTAAGAACGTGACCGCTGTCCGACCTCATTACGGGTAGGACTTCTCGCTGAAGCACGGATTTTCCAACCCGAGAGCACCTAGATATCCTCGCCGACTAGGTGGCCAGGGTACGACGAACTTGCCCTGAAATCCCATCAGAAGGTCAACCTTCTGATGATGTATGTAGTGCCGGCGTTCGCAAAACCCCTCACAATAGATTCCGCCATCAACAAACGACCTTCTGCGCGTGGACACTCGTGCTGCGCGCTGAAGTCAAGAAAATCCTGCCCCTCCACCTCACCATCACTGATGGCGCCCTCTAAATGTGGAAGAGGGGACCGGGGTCTCGGTGTCCCTCACCTCGTGCAGCAGGTAGAAATCTGTGCCCTCAGGGCCGGCCTGCAGCTGGTGGAGTCGGAAGGACTCCCTGCTACGAGAACTGAGCAGGGAGGCAGGATGGGCGGGTCGCCTAGAGGTTGTTGGCGGCGCAACTAGCCTACAATTCCCTAAAACACCTAGGGAAATAGACAGCCGAAAAACGTCGGCTGAAAGAGGAAGCGAGGCTAGCGTGGCAGGCTCAGGTCTCACAGTGCGTCGGTTGTCTTGGATTTTTAAAGACAATTTTCTGGCTACTGAATTAGGCTGCTCTTAAGCCTGGCCAATTCATCGACGCCCTGAAGTTCTGAACGAGAGGGACTCGAACAGGCGTGACTGACTGCCGGCGGTGTCACTCTAAACCCGAGACGTTGGGACACGTTCATCGTGGTGTGCATCGCCGGAAAGAGGGCCCGCATTAGAGCGCCACAACTGGGTGGTTGCCGGCATCGAGCCATTTTCAGTCGGGGAGCAGCAGTCATTCCACACCACCACCGGGGGCCTACGCAAGCCATCTAATCAATGACGCGCATGAATGTATTAACGGGATTCCCTCTGTGCGTATCTACTATCTAGCGACACCACTGCCCAAGGGAAAAGGGCTTGGAAAAATCAGCGGGGAAAGAAAACCCTGTTGAGCTTGACTCTAGTCTGGCACTGTAAGGGAGAGACATGAGAGGTGTAGAATAAGTGGGAGATCGGGGCAACCCGTGTCACTGGTGAAATACTTTCACCGTTTCATCGACTCTGCACGACATTTTAAAATGCGGTAGACACAGTTCAGGCCGAATACCGAGTTTTTGTGACCTGGTGTTCGGCCTTTTTTTATTATAAAAATACAATTTTCTTAAGCCGGATTTCAAAGTCACGAAATTGAGTCCCGACTTTTTTCTAAGTCCGGATCCCAAACCGATATGATCTGATTTTTAAACCGATATGCAACTTTTCCAACCCGATATGCACCCATTTAAAACCGATATGAGCCATTTTTCCGACCGATATGCACCTCGGACTCTGAAAATCTTTGAAAGTCCGTAACTCGAGAAATATAATTTTCTCGAAAAAATCACCAAGACAACACTTTAGGCCAAGAACACTGTCCTCCTTGCCCGGGGACGTGGGCCAAACTCCGGGTTTCCGCACTTTTGTAAAATCCATATGAACCTCGATTTGGGCCGGAATTAGACCGTGTCGAGTTGCGTTCCCGTTTGGGAAAACACTTTTTACCAAATCGATATGCACCTCCGGACATCAATTCCCTCTTTGGATGTCTAAACGTGAAATTTTCAATGTCCCGTAACTATAAAACAAATCTTTAAAATGAAATTCCAACTGCCGGTTATAGATAACGCGGTCTATTTCATTTTATCAAAAAAAGTATTATTACATTTTTCTTTTAAATCCATGTGTTTAATTATACTATAACATGTCTATAATACTTGGTAAAAAGTTTGGTTAAATTATCTTTAGTGGTGTCTGAGTAACCTCCTCTGCTCAAAAATATGCAAAATTAACATGGGAAAGATACAAAACTCGTGCTGCCCTTAAAAAAGCTCGTAGTTGGATGTGTGTTTTACAATGTCGGTTCATCGCTCGCGGTGTTATCTGACATGTCCTGTGGGACGTTCTGCCGGTGTGTAGGGTTCGCCTGAAGAATACTGAGAGTTTCGGCCACCGATTCAATACCGCCGCGGTGCTCTTGACCAAGTGTTGAGGTGGGCCAGCGCGTTTACTTTGAAACAAATTAGAATGCTTAGAGCAGGCTGATTTCTTCCTAAATACTGTGTGCACTGAATAATGGAATAGGACTTCGGTTCTATTTTGTTGGTTTTTAAGAATGCGAACTAATGATTAATGGGGCAGGCGGGGGCATTCGTATTGCGACGTTTAGATGTGACATTCTTGGATCATTGCCCGACCTACCTAATCGAAAGCATTTGCCAAGTATGTCCTCGTTAATCAAGAACGAAAGTTTTAGAGGTTGGAAGGTGATCAGATACCGCCCTAGTTCTAAACCATTCCACGAGTTCTAAACGATTCCAGCCAATTATACGCCGAAGTTCCTCCGATGACTCGGCTGGCAGCTTTCCGTGAAACCAAAGCTTTTGGGTTCCGAGTGAAAGTTTGGTTGCAAAGCTGAAACTGGAATTGACGGAAAGGGTACCGCCAGGGAGTGGAGCCTGCGGCTTAATTTGCCTCAACACGGGAAACCTCACCAGGACCCTAGCACCAGAAGGATTGACAGATAGCTCTTTTCTTGATTAGGTGTGAGGTGGTCCATGGCCGTTCTTAGTTTGTGGAGGCGATTTGTCTCGTTAATTCCGATAACGAAACGAGACTCTAGCCTGCTAACTAGGCGCCTGCAACCGATAGCCCCATTTCTTGGCTAGAACACGCAGTTCGTTTTGCTTACGCCCGGTGAGGCGAAGTGTTTACCCATTCAGGGAGTCGGCACGGCCCGAAGATAGTCCCTGGCGGGACCGTAAAGGCCGCCGCAGTCGAGGCTATTCGAGCCGCCCAGGAGTTTTGCGCCGCGTATTGAGTTGCGTTACCGGCGGCCATAGAGGACCATCGGCGGGCTCGCGGCTATTGCCGTGGGTCGAGGGAAAAGCCACGAGATCGGTAGCGGCCGACAGAAGCCATTTAAAATAAGTTGTAACAGGCCCCTACCGTCCTTTGGGAGGGTTTTGACTACTTTAATTTTCACTCTTTAGGACACCAACACCTCCCTATAAGAGTACTGGAATTTACACGAGACGTTCCTCTGGAACGTCTCGCAAAAACCCGAGGTGTATATTGGTTTTTTTTTAAAAATTTTTTTTTAATTTTTTTTAATAACCTCGGATTATGGTGTATTACAACGTTTAAAGAAATAAAAAAAGCTCTAGGCGATTTTTCTAAAAAACATTATTTACCGAGATACGGTCTTTCAAAGAAAATCTGGAATTAGAAAAAAAGTCGGGAACCTAAAATAATTTCAGTCAGATGTGCATATCGGTTTTGTAAAATAAATTATTACCGATGAAATGACCAATGTGGGATGTGTGCGGGGCAAATTCTGTTTGAGCATATTCAGCCATATTCAATAATATGTCTTGTCTTTCTTTGTATAAAAATTTATTTAATTGATATGGTTTAAGTGAAAAGAAAGGCCCATAAGCCCCTAACTTTACCTTTTTCATAAAATAAAATTTTTAAATAATGAATTTCTATCCCATATTTCCACAAACAAGGCCAGACATCTCGATTCTACCCTATACATTACTCTTGTCTGGAATTAAAGTGAGCCACTTTTCTGAATAAATCACGGACTTTAAGCTTCGTGTTGAATATATTTCGCAGCTTGAAGGTCTCGTCTCATCACATCCAGAGCAGCAACACTCTTACACAATTCATATACACAGGTTATAGCCAAAATACTGCCGGAACTTGTTTTATGTGCGTCACTACAATTACTTCTCATTTAGTATTATAATGTGAATTACATGAATCGTGTATCACTGACAGCTTTAATGACCTTAGTGTTTTGTTTACATTGTTTAAGCTTGATTATATTTCGGGTATACTATGTAGGAGTGGAATTTTTCAGTACACAACTAGATGCAGTACAGCTATGTAAATTTGGAATAAAATAATACGTTTAATTGGAATCTTACAAAATATCATAGGTGAATCTCAACTGACCTTCCTCATTATTTTAACTTGGCGGAATTAAATTTTAAGTGATGTGCAATTCACTTGGAAATGTAGCTAATTAGTTATATTACTATTAGTTTACTGATGTATTTAAAGATCAGTCAAACTTCCTACTCACATTAAAATCCTAAAATATATCATATTCTGACTTTACATAATATAAAACCAACTCCACAGAAATAATGTTATGATTTTATAACACTTGAAGGAAGGACAGATATTTGTTTATATGTTTAAGCAGCTAGCTGATTAGAAAAGTCACTAGTCGTGCAAGGTGACGTTAACAGCAAGTAAAAGATGTGGCGCGTGACGTCACAATATGACGTTAACATCTACTATAGCGGATATTGCAAGATCTCCTGTTGAAGAGAAAGACTATGTTTCCAACAGATTATTTTGCAAATCATTCTTTAAATAATGACAAGCAATTGACGAGTAAATTGTCAAGTAATAACAATTTAAATGTAATATTAATTGTAATCTATTAGGATTTAATTTTGTTTTGATTTTGTATAAGTACATTCCAACTATGAAAATATACAAGTATAAAGAAAATATAAACACTCCAAACATTAAATTTTATTCGATTTACTCGCATAAGTGCAATGAAACATATCCATCTGCTTTTTTAATAGAATATTATTAAAATATTAAGTCTTATACGGCAACTTAATTAGTTTTCGGAGCACAAGTTACTGATCTTGACTGAAGACAGCATTTAAAGATAATAATAATGAATTATCAAGCTGTTGAAAGTTTATGAGGATTAATTCGAGCTTCTCTCAAATTACAGGTTGACTGATCTGCCTCCTAGATGACGTTTTATCTCAACGTTATGCAACTATTGGTTTACTAAATATTTAAATCAGTTACAATATATTACCGATTAAAGCATTTTAAAATTGTATATTATGTTAAGCCATTGCGTTTAATTTATTTTCACCATAACCGTATGAAAAGATGTATTGTTGTAAAGGAAGACTAAACACTAAATTTATACACTTTAAAGTAAATTTAACTAGATAAAAGTTCCCTCCACAATGGAATTCGTATTAGTTTCTCTGTATGTTGTACACCAACCATTAAATGTTAAGCAGTTTGTTATCGGCCAGCTTCATTTAACACATCATTTGAATAACATAATTAGATTCTATTAACTCCACTGCCAAATGTACTATTATCTATAATTAGCATGCATGGTTGCTGAGCACGTTCAAGAAATACCTACAGTAGGGACCACCAGAGAGTGCAGTTGAGGGAGGAGCCTATTTGGCCCGTGACCTTGGAGCAGCCAATGCGATGAGCTACCGACGCGACGTTGCCAACTTGTTCCTCGCTGTAAAAGCAGTGCGCCGTGCCGGGTGGCAGTTCACATGTTTTGTGGCATAGTCGCAAGAGCTTGTATAAACTATTCGTTCCCCCAACTGCTCTCTTTCATGGCCCCTACTGTAGGTCATCTTAATCATGTTTTCCACGTCATAAATCGGCCAAAATACTTGGTAAAGCCGAGCGTTTGACTTAAACACTAATCTTGTACAGCTTTCCATCTTCTAAAATATATTGTAAACTAAACAGACGACTTGGTACGATTAGGAAAAATTGCTAATTAAATTGGTGAACTAGAAAACTTTTTATTAAACCCACCCAAATAGGGTTTATGTTCCATTAAAGACGATCCGTCCATTTTAACCACTATTTTCCATTAGCTGACCTCAGTTGCACGCGGAAATCTACCATTGCGGCATGAAAATGTAGCAGTGCCTTAGTTTAATAATTTCGACAGCGCCCTGCAAAAACCATGAAATTTGGTAAATATGATTGTATTTTTAGCCCAGAAACGTAATAAGGCAAGATTTTTTTAAACCCGATCTCTAATTCTATCCTACTGGCCTCTAAAGTTACACACATTTCTATAAGAAATGCATTGATGCAATCACATCTTTATTAAATGAGCCTCTAAAATGTAATTAACTATTCTATGGAAAAACTTTACTTTGTCAAGGCTATTTTATGTTGAATATATTTAGCTTAAATTTTAAATTGGTTTTGGTTACCAGTGTTCAAACATAGAATAACCTTTATAACAATACAATTTTTTTTTTGCCAAGTTCTCTAGAATCATTGTTCTCCAGTGTACATAGTTATCCAAGTAAAGAGGTTTTAGTATAAATATGGTTTAACTGTTACTTTCTAGCAAATATTAAAAGATGTTCATGGTTCACACCTAGTTCACCCTATTAAAACAGTACTAAATAAAAATTTTTAAAGTTATTTCTTTCATCCTTTTACCTAAACTATTTTAAAGCAATCTACAAGATAATGAAATATCTGTGATCTGTAATACAGAAACTATACTCGAGTTAATTAACTCTGCTGACACAAGGAGCCGGTGTTGGAGACAGATTGTGTTATCAAGTATTAGCAGGCTTTAGCGATGACAGGCGGCATCAAATATCTGTGATCTGTAATACAGAAACTATACTCGAGTTAATTAACTCTGCTGACACAAGGAGCCGGTGTTGGAGACAGATTGTGTTATCAAGTATTAGCAGGCTTTAGCGATGACATGCGGCATCAAATATCCAACCTCAATTACTATGCTACGTGATTTTTAGCCCTAAGGCAATTATCTCTTACATAAATTGAATTGGATAACTTTTTATTCGCAATTATTGGGTTCGCATTCAATTGGAACATATTTGGGGTATCCCTTAAACAAAGAGTACCTATCTAATTAATATTTATTTTGAAAAACTACTGATTTTACTAAACTTTCTGTATAACTCAAGTTATTGTATCTCTTTATATATACGCTCAATTTGTAGAAAAATAATGTCAAGGACTTTTAAAATGTAAATATATTAATAATTTATTAATATTTCGAGTTTTAAGAATTTAATTATCCCTTGACATTGAGTATGACATTTTTACTGTGGCAGAAAAGAGGCCACAGCCTCATAAGCTACTGTCTTAGTTATATAATGCAAAATCTTTTATAAAATATCGTTTTGCAATTTGGAATGAACGTAGTTTATAAAACATTCACACTCTTCCACTTATTCCGAAATAGGAACACAAGATACAGAAGCAGATAATTTGAAAACCTGGTAGTCTTTTAATTTCACGTATGCAACTTTTTTATTGATTTTTGCAAAAAAAAGTCAATTATAACACCAGAAATATCGTAAACCGGAAACAGGAGTTTATTCGTGAAGATTACTTTACAAACTTACTTATATGAATACAGTGGAATGGAATGGAATATATATATATATAGCACTGCCAGCAAGAAAGCAAAGCCACCAATGGAACTTTCTATAAATTAGACAATAACTGGATTTAAAGGTCTAGAATTCTCTTTTCGTTACAGTAACTTATGTAAGTATGCTTTTATATTTTCGTCGTCGTTACAAAATGGTACAATCAACTATAGCGCTTAAAATATATTATCCAAAAGTAGTTTACTGAGGTCAGTAATTAGTGCATTTTGGCTGAAGTAGTAATCGGAAAACCAATATAGGTATGTTTTCTTAACCAGTACAACAAGGCCAACTCAACTGTGACACTATACATAAGGTTAGACTGTTTTTGCTTCGATGCTTCATATTTTTCAAAATTATACCTATTATCTAGCGCAAAACATTAGGTATACCGATTGTGTTGCGACTGTGCTTTATTAATTTTACTTAGTTTACTTTATTGAATGCATGATAATTTCCCAAAAAAGTGAATCATTCATACAACAATTTATGAATGCTGGTAGATCGTGTTCGAGAGACCGGAGTGTTTACTGTTCAGCCTGATCACAACAAAGATGAACACGTTGTAAAACCAGTTGGGAGTGAGAGAGATAACGATGTTTCAATTGCTATTGATCGAAACAAACACACAAGAATATAACTATGGCATTATTCACACGTGCCCATACTGGTCCGCACACACAAAAAGTCCCAGATTTTTTCCCTGTGTTTACTTGTGAATGTACTGACATTGGATACATCCCAGTCTTCCCTCTTCCTTGGTAAGTTTTATGTGTGTATTGTAGCGCTTTTTGTTCTATGAAATGTTATTATGCGGTTTTTGTACCAGTTAGGAGTATGCTTGATTTTCCTAGCAATAAAACATTATATTATCAAATTTAGGTGGTAAGCCTATCACCACGATTTTTAGTGTTAACTTTATATGACATTTTAACCTTATATTTTAGGAGTTCTTGAGAGCTGAGGAGGATGATAGATATCAATTTATGAAACTTAGTGTTTTATTTTTTATAAAATATTTTTTATAAAAATGGCAAATTTTAAATATTACTCTCCTTATTATTGCACTAATACGAAAATTGTTATAGAAATTTTAAACAGTTTTTATGAATTTTTATAAATAAATATAAACTTCTTCACGATACATTAATTATTAGTAATGTATAAAAACAGTGTACCTAATGTATCTTGACACTTATATTAGTTATTTTTTTACCGTGAGAAACGTGTTACAACATATATATATATATATATCAATAATTTTGTGACCCCCCCACCATCGACCGGATTAAAACATATGTAGTTTATGTATTTATTTGCATATTAGCACACGATACCGTGAATAGTTCACATAGTTTTCCACCAATAAATGGACTGTGAGGTAAGCGGAAGTGCCTCCGGTGACATCCGTTTCCAGCTAAACTGCCCACCATATCTCGCTCCCGATCCACCACATGAAATAATGCAACGGTTCAGTTATTTTTACGTATTTAATGTAACATTTCTTGTAAATTTTAACTAAGCCAATCTGATATTACGACAAAATATTAAAAAAACAGTTGTTTAATTCTGATAATCCATGAGAAGACGTATGATTTCATAAAACCTATATTTAATACTTTTGTCCAAAAAAGACAAAAATATTATAATACTTTCATTTAAAATACGCATAACTTTAAACTATTACATAATGATAAACAGAAAAAGATACTATACTTCGTAAGTTCTGTAAGGAAAATGTGCTTTCCTCTTCCCTCTCTTAACAAAATCCAAATTCCAAAAGTGTGAAACTTAACCTGGTATTAATATGTAAGCATATTGTGGTAATTTTAAAGCTTCATATGTGAGGGAGTGTTGGGTGGTTAAAAACCCATGGTTTTTCCTTATATTCTTTTGTTTGTTATACACTTTGTATACGTTAAGTACTGAAAGTTTTAATTTAATTTATATGTAATGTCGTTAATTGTATTCAAGTAGCTAGAATACAGTTGGTATAAAAAAGATTAGTTCTTTTTCAAGATCGTAAATCTCAAGCATATCATTCCGAAAGGTAAATTTTTCGATATATTTGCTCCCTGGTTAAGTAGTTTTATTAGGATATTCGGGTTTTAAAGATTTTCAAGACTTTAATATAGAAGGTTTAAATTATTTTCTGCCACCAGTAAAACTGGCTTATAATTTATGGTTTGCCAAAAGCTATTGGTTAAAAACTCTGTTTGAATTATCTTTAAATTCATTTTTAAAATTAAATTAGTCACAGACCACCGTTTTACTTAATAGAATGACTGATTAAATTATATTTAGTCATATCGAAACAGTAAGAAACCCTTATATTTTACCTTCTCGTAGTTCTTGAGAAAATTCAACTTCCATTAAATTTAATGACGAATCCTTAGTTTTACATTCTAATTATAAAACCATGACTCTACTAATTTTACCTAACCCAAGTTTTAATCAAATCGAGTTATAAAACTAAAAGAAGCCGATAAATAAATATATACCTATATTTATTAACGATATATATTTATTTATTGGCGTCTTTAAGTTTATAACACGATATGATTAGAACTTGGGTTGGGTAAATTTAGTATGGTAATAGTTTTATAGTTAAATATTGTGTAAGAAGTGTTTTATTGTAAAGTCTTGAAGGAGAATCTTAATCGTAATCATACAACAATTCAGTGATATATTTTGAGTATAATTTATATTTGTGTACAGATGATATTTATTTTTATTTTAATAAAGGCTTGATACATATTTTTGTAAATTAGATCGTCCAGAAATGTAAAATTCTTATTGGTCTCATGTATATATTAATAACAAATGTATAACAGATGTTTTGTACTTCATACAAGATAAACTAGCTATAACAGGTATTTCGTATAGATAAAGATATTTTTATAACATATACTTAATATTTGTAAACTCTTGGAGCAATTGGAAAATTCTTTAAATATTATTAAATGTTAATAAAAACACTACTTTTTCCAAATTGTTTATTTTTTGGACGAGGCCTTTCGAAACCAAAGGTTTCATCTTCAGGCAACTCCACAAATAAATATTTACACATTGTTTGTTATAATTAATATTAAAATAACATATGGTGTAAAAATGTAAATACAAAAATTTTGGAAATATTTCAGCCAGTATGAAAAATTAGATTTGACTAGAGTTTAATATTTGAATAAATTGAGAAGAAAGAAGATTGGAATTTTCAATAGGGCCCTCTTCATTGTTCATGAGTTTTTCTTTATTTTTGTTTATGTATAGTGTTTCCCAAGCATTCAAGTTCATTGGTTTTGTTATTTCTTTTATTAATTTTAGATTTGTAATTGATGTTCTGTGTCCTGATTCAATGCAGTGCTTGGCTACAGCAGATTTGTCAACTCTTCCATATTTTGTGTGTGATAAATGCTCTTTAAATCGTGTTTTTTATTGTTCTTTTTGTTTGTCCAATTTAAATTACTTCTAAATTCCAATGAGCCATTTCTTCATCAAGAAACAAAATTTCTTATCAAAAACCAACAACTAGTGTGTAACTTGTCATCAGAAACATTTACCGAAGATGAAATGAATCTTTTAAACAAAGGTTTAAATTTTAACCTAACAAGTAGAAATGACAGCGAAAATATAATTGTTGATATAGAAAGTAACATTCAATATTTAGATGAGAGTACAAAGACTGCCATAAGATCCGACATATACTCTACATTTTCCAAGAATCTAAAGAAAAAACGTTCCTCACATTTACATAACACAAAATACAATAGAACAATAAAATGTCTTAAACAGAAGAATGTATTTTATTTGAAAGCTGACAAAAGTAATACTATTGTCATTATGAACAAAGAAGAATATCATAAAAGAGTTAAACAAATTTTAGACAATGGACAATATAATATCCTTCAAAAAAAATTCAATCCAAAAGTACACTAAATCAGTATCAGAAACCTTAAAAAAACTGTAAAAATTTAATTAACAACCAATTATATAGAAAACTCATAGTTTCCTAATTATACCATTCCAAAATTACACTGTCTCCCAAAAATACACAAGCCTGGGAATGGAATGCGACCAATAGTGTCATGTATAAACTCCCCAAACATATTTTCTGTCGCAATGGTTATCGAAAAAATCTTTAGAAAGTTTTCCTTCATTTTCCATCAAGAACAGATACGATTTTATAGAATCAATTAAAGACATTGTTCTATATGAAGATGAATATCTCGTTTTCTTTTGATGTAACATCGCTTTATCCTAATGTTCCAATTAAGGATACAATTAAAATAATTACAGATTGGTTAACTTCTCAAAAGTTACAAAAGGAAATAATTGATGAATATTCCAGTATGATAAATTTATGTATGAATCAGAGCACATTCCAATATAGAGAATCTTACTACACCCAAATTGATGGAACGGCTATGGGAAATCCTCTCTCATGTTTTATTGCCAATATTTTTATGAGCTATTTTGAAACCACAGCCAAATCTAAAATGACATATTTCCCAAGAAAATGGATACGATACGTCGATGATATTTTTGCAATATTTAATAAAAATGAAAAACATACAAGATTTTATCACAACTCTAAATTCGTTTTACCCTACTATTAAATTTACATATGAAATTGAACAAAACAATAGTATCCCATTTTTAGACGTATTAGTTATTAGAAATGAAACAAAATTTTGAATTTGATATCTACAGGAAACCAACTCATACAGATAGGTTCATCATCAATGAATCTAACCATCCATCTGCACAAAAAAAGAGCAACATTTAATTCAATGATTTATAGACTGTTTAAATACACCACCTTCAACAGAAAACTACAAGAAAGAACTAAATTACATCACATCTATTGCTATGTTCAATGGTTTACACTACACAACTCATTGACAATATACTAAAAAAAAAGCTTTAAAAAGAAGAAGTAGAAAAGATAAGACAACATTAAGACCACCTCAAGACACAAAACATGAATTTATTTGCACAACATACAGCACTTTTTCAAACCAAATATGCAAAACTTTTAAAAAGCATACAAATAAAACTGTCACTCACAGAACAAGCAACAAATTATCCCAAATTTTAAGAAACCCTAAGGACAAAAATTTCAAATGATAGTAAATCGGGAATTTATGAAATTGGATGCGATGACTGTGACAAAATTTATATTGGACAAACAAAAAAGAACAATAAAAACACGATTTAAAGAGCATTTATCACACACAAAATATGGAAGAGTTGACAAATCTGCTGTAGCCAAGCACTGCATTGAATCAGGACACAGATCATCAATTACAAATCTAAAATTAATAAAAGAAATAACAAAACCAATGAACTTGAATGCTTGGGAAACACTATACATAAACAAAAATAAAGAAAAACTCATGAACAATGAAGAGGGCCCTATTGAAAATTCCAATCTTCTTTCTTCTCAATTTATTCAAAAATTAAACTCTAGTCAAATCTAATTTTTCATACTGGCTGAAATATTTCCAAAATTTTTGTATTTACATTTTTACACCATATGTTATTTTAATATTAATTATAACAAACAATGTGTAAATATTTATTTGTGGAGTTGCCTGAAGATGAAATCTTTGGTTTCGAAAGGCCTCGTCCAAACAATAAACAATTTGAAAAAAGTAGTGTTTTTATTAACATTTAATAATATATACTTAATATTTTTTATGCCAAATCATTTAAGTGCACACATAATATTCTCATGCCATAGCCCAACTAGTCAAAGACAGTGGATATCTTAGGCGTCTTAATCTGTGTAGCCCTAAGAATATAGGTGTCATGAAAACTTTCCAACCATAATGGTGTTTGTATTATGAATGTCTGAACACGTTAATTATATGAATATCTACCAATTTGAGACACAATAACAATTAATGAATCATTTGTTATTGAGGATGTAAACATTTGATCTTCAATCCAACCAATCACGCCTGACCATTTTATCTCATAATGCGCTTATAGGGATGTGGGTCGCTATCAGATTAACAGTCATTGTAACATTCGGTAAACGTATGACCTAATACTTTACTAGAAATTCATCCAAACGATTTCATTGTATTTCCATGCAAAAATCTTATAATAATGCACTGATGTCAGCACATTTAAACAAATATAACTTTTTGAAAACAAATGACATACACTGATAATGTGTGATTAAAAACTATAAATACTTTCCATAAACCCTAAAACTATCAGTATACAGCAGTACAATATAACGAGAGTAAGTAACAAAATGTAGTAACATTTTAAGTAGCAGAAGTCCAAGCGCACATCCTTGGGGAATTACCATTAAAGTAGCTACGAATATATTATATATTTCTATGTCTTTTAAGTCCACAAGTTCTGTATGATTCTTTTCTCGGTTCTTATTAACAAACATATCTTACACTCCTTTTTTAGGTTAGTGCTGCCTACCCTTGTCTGCTTCTGACAATGCACAACTTCTATTATAAAGTAGACTCAGTAAAGTTTATGGTCTACAATACTTTTGTACCTAAAGTTTAATTTAAATATAAGGATCGTACGACTCAATAACGCAAACAATCTAAACGTAGTTTTAAATTGGCTTCAAGTTACAGTTAGTTTAAAAAAATATTACCTAACATTATAGCCTACTCGTATTAAACCTTATATAGGAAAAAGTAAACATTTTACAAACAAATTTGGCTTTGTAAACTACACTTCAAATCCTACAGTGAAATAAATTCTGCTATCTCCTTAATATAGAGTAGACATAATAAATTGTTTGGTTTTTTAAGTTATTTTGTTGGTTCCAATGTGACATTATTTTTAAACGTCTGATTAATCCACATAACATGTACGACCGTAACCACCGTCATGATAAGTATAAGTCAAATCCATGTGGTCCGTCACTATAAATAAAATATGACTTAACCTCTTTAAGTTGATTTTAAATATCAGGGTTTTTATCATACTCCAAACAAGCAGTTTATTGATAGGTAGGTTATTTTTAGTAATAATTTTTTATCTATATTTTCGCATAAATGGAGTATTATCCAATAATAAAATTATAATATTTATTAATTATGAAGTATTTTCTATAGAAAATTTTTCTTTCTGTCAAAACACCAAAAGTAAATAATGCGTAGAAAGCAGCAGAGCTTCTTTCTTGAAACTATTTACCGAGCACGGCCACCTTAATTCCTCGCCCGCCTCTGTGTCTAGCGAGCAATTTTGCGGTTTACATTCTCATCTTGGCGTTGCCTCATCCATAGTTAATGGCGTCTAGGATGTCTCCCTAACACGATGTCATAATTGTGACGTTAATCAGCACAAAGTTAAAGTTTATTCCCGAACAAATCCACTGAACAAATTTCCACGAAAAGAGACAAAATATTGGCTGATGGAATACTCCCGCTAAACCAACTTTAAGCTGATAACGACAATCGTTCATATAATTATAAACATGTTTCCCCCTATTTGTTGCTCTAAACTGAAACAATTCAAAGTTTTCCACTTCTGAGATTTATAGTTGTATGGGATTAATATAGTATATATATATATATATATATATATATATATATATATATTTACTGTACATTTACCAATAGCATTGTTATATAAAACTACATGTTAGTACATAAGCTATAGTAATCTCCACCCAAATAGTTTAAAAATTAAATATTTAAAAATATTTTCATTTTATTACATAAAACATAAAGTTATCTACGTTTTCATTTAGAGATATTAATGCAATGCCAGTGATCAATATACAATGAAGCGTTCATACGCTTGTATGTGGTAATTTCTTTGCTTTTATAAATCATAAAGGTCTGTATTATTGGATACAAATAATACTTCGAAACTATAATAAGATATCATGTATTCATTTTAACAACTATTTATTTTAACTTTAAAAAGTTTGGTTTTACTTTGTGATTTCTCTAATAAAACACTGTTATACCTTGTTTTCTGCTAAAATAAAGATAATCTCTATTATTTTTACAAATAAATTCACTAACATATTTAATTGTATACATGTCTATAACTTCAACGTAGCTTTTGTCTTTAGAGATGTTATAATTAACATGACTCATAAGTAACGTTTAAAATTTGTATTAATTTGTTTAATTTTTTGTCAAAATATCACAATAAAGCTTTTTCTATTATAAACCACAAAAACTGAAAGTTATATAGTGTTTCTAAATTATATCAATTTCTATTTACAACATGTTACTGTAAATCTAAGGTACTTTTATATGCAATTTTTTATGTGCTGTTGTTTGAATAATATGTTTTCTGTTGTGACAAAATCAGTTGCAGATAGTACATAATTATGAAATTTCGTTTATTGGTTTGTTAATGTTGAAACTTTTACGTTTCGCAATTGAATGAAATTATAATTTATAATTAGAGAAATACGAGAATAAACATTTATAGCATATTACTGAATATGTTTTGTGGTTATAGATTTTTATGTCATCCTAAATATGTATTTAACTAACGAAAACATTTCAAATTAAATACTATTATTTAGAAAACTACTTTAACATCCATCAAGCTTGGTAATTCTTACTACAAAATAGATTTTTTTTTTTTTTCAAAAATAGTAACCAAATGTACTATAAATCAAAGCTTGTGAAGGACACAAGAAGGAAATTGGATCACGTCCGGAAGGCCATCTCACACCTGGAATAGAATCAGTGACACGTTATTTGTGACGTCATGAATCTACACGTCATGTATCTACGTCACACCTGCAGCAGTCTTGCAACTCCTTGAGAGTCAAACATGAACATGAATTATCTAAATTGTACATTGTTATTACTAATAAAAAATATAAGTACGCTAGAGTATTAGTCGCGTAACCGACTTTGCCGAGGTTGCTTGACAAATTTCATCTCTATATTTAAAATTCTAAGCCCTCATTCACTCAAACACATCATCAATAATTCACCGAATACTCAATCTCTGTGAAAGTTTTAAATTTGCACACGTATGCCTCATGATTTTAAGAGAAAAAGTCAAGAATTTTCGCACAGTTAAACGAAACATAGGGGGTGGTTAAAATGCAATTGCAAACCTTACAAGAATAAAATATTGTTTTTCAAATTCTCAATGTCGTATGAAGATGAAATGTGACACACACGTGTTCTATATACTCAACAGACAAATAGAAGGTGGTGCTCGAAGAACCCTCATAGCGGTGAACATGGATTACAAAATATTATAATTCTTTCCAATGTTCTAGGGTGATTAAATGTTACATAATTACATTCCTCACGGCTAACATAAAATATTAAAGCATTTTTATACAGGTGAAATATTCTTAGGGATTAACATGGACTGCAACCCTAGGATAACAATATTTTTATTTTTGCCACTTCATGCCGTTGTGAGAAATTAAATTTCATACACATGTTTCTCATAACAAAAATACAAGAACACTTCCGTGAAAATCATATATCCATAGTGGTTGAAACAAAGTTGCAACCTCTACAATAACAACATTTTATTTTCATCTGTTGGAAATTAATTTTGGAAACAAATTTTCTAGAGAAATTAATAAAGTGGCACATGTGTGTCTTATGCTTTCAAGATAAAAATTAAAAAAATCGTGGATATTAATTGCCGGCAGGGGCAAAAATAGATTTGGAAACCCTATAAAAATTATATTTTTCTGTTTTAAAATTTCTGCTTTACTATATATACAAATTCATACACATGTTTCACGTCTCATAAAAGGAAAACACAAAAGCATTTCCATCAAGATGAACCACCCATGGGTGTTTAGGTAGAGCTGAAACACCAGAAAAATTTAAAATGAAGTGTTTAAGTGAGGAATGATGCAAAAAAAGTTCATAAACTCAGTCATAAAAATCTCTAAAAGTTCCAGACAACTCGCACTCAATTTAAATAACTTTTAATTTCTGACATTTAAAGTTTATACAGTATACAGATTCTGTCAGCTGTTTCTTGGTTTAAAGCAATTTTGTTTATGTAACTTCCTTTTATAATTATGAACAAATAAAAAAATAAAACTTATTTAAATAAGGAAATGCACTATTATTGGAGCTAAAGTTAATCGGTATTCTAGTTATAAATGGCAAGTGAATATTTCGGAAAATAATATTTTTATAGTGATAATTTATTATGTTTAACTTAAAACTGTGAAATTGAATCTGTTGATGAATGAAAATGAATTAATTACACATCTTTTGATTATAGCCTGGGATCGAATGGGATGTAGAAATTATTTGCACTTTCAACATGGAGTATTAATAACCAACAGTCTAAGTAATAGCCATTGTTAATTTACGTTTACACATTTACTTTTATTTAGAAAGGAAATAATATTTTAAATGTATACAGAAAAGGTAAGAAATTTTTATTGCATACTATTTACTGTACGTATTGTACATGTAATTTAATTTCAATTAAAACGATGTCCAAACTCATCTTGTCTTAATTAATTAATTCATTCACGATTAATCTTATTAATTAATTCATTTGAAGTTACAAGGTTTCGACGTGGACGTAAGAATTATTAAATTACATTTGTCTTAGTATTTATTATAGATAAAACAAGTTTTCATATGTGAAAGAAAGTTAAATTATTTTATTTAATAGTAGGAAATACATTAAAATGATTTATTAATATAGTGCGGTTAAAATGTAATATCCTTCCCTACAAAATATTGGTAGATAATACCTCAGCTGGAATCAGTATAAAGGTGTAGTAAACATCACGTGAAATTATTTGTAGATTATAGATTAGTAGTATAAACTACATATGGACATTATTTTATTACTCTTTGACAGAAACCAAACTGTTTGGAGTACAAAGCTTACTTACTAGTATGTAAGTACTGAATCATAACTTTTTGTTATTTAAGATGAAGCATAAGTCAGACTTAAACAAATTTAAAGAAAATTTAAGATTTTCTGAATAAGCGAGGAAGGTGATGCGGCCACCTTTCTTATTCACGAGGGTCTGCGTCGAACACGCATTATGTATAGAAGTTTCCAAATCATCAGCTTACAATGCATGTTGATATTTAGTTGGTATGTGGACGAGATCTCTTGAAAGCGTTCTTATTCACACATAACTCTCGTCATAAATTTTAGATGGAGTCTTTAAAAAAGCCCAGAACATTGAAAACATTAATTACCTTTATGCGAATAAATTGTTTTGAGTTCAGTCGTAAAATGTTTTTCAGGTTTATTCGTAAAAAGTAGTTTTGTCGTTGAAAGTTAAACACCAAAGCATATAAACAACTAAAACTATTTTTACTTTCCAGTAAATGTTTAGGTAAAATAAAGTGGTCGGTGTTCTTATTGGTAGGTATGGAATAGGGTAAAATGAAGCTAAAATTTGACTAATCTTTAATATTTAAAGAAGCTTAACTTTGTATTCCTGCAACTATGATCCTATTAGTATATACGTTAAGCTCCATTTCACCTTCCGTTTAGAGAATAATCCTGAAACTTGTACAGCTTGATTCCTGAAATGTGTAGTTCACATATTCCAAAGAGAGGTCCACAAAAGACGTTGAAAGTCAAATTATTTACATCGTTTCGGAAACAGAGACACCTGAGCTACAACGATGCTCAGTCTGTTGCCAAACAGCTATCTAAAAACTCTAAAAGTATTCTCATTGTATCATCAGGTGGAAAATTGATGACACAACAATGTTTTAAACACTATCCCAAAGCTCTACGGAGAAAAAAGGGTTCCTACACAATATTCGCATTAAATCAACCCTTCCCACTAAATCTTTATTCAGTGAAGGGTTATTCATTTGCAATACGAAAGTCTAGGGCAAGTATTGTCTTTCATCACTGTCATTCGTGTTTATCAATAGAGAGTATAAATTAAAGTAGATTTTTGTGTTGGTCTGTTTGTGCATCGATATTTTATAACTTCAACGAATTACATCCAATATACTTCACGGTCGGCTTGGTATTGAACTGGGGAAGGTTGCTAGGTACAATACATCAATATTTTATTTTAATCATATAAAGTTGAGAAAAATGTGTATATTTCCAAAATTGATATTTTTGAGTGCTTTCATTCTTTATATCGATTAATATGTTACGAATGGCTGGACCGATTTAGTTACTTTTGGTATTGAAATATTTTTTAGATGTCCCAAGAAAGTTGTAAGAGTGCGAAATATTTCTCAGAATATTTAAAAGTTCTGGAAAAAGTTTATAATATATACAACATGTAATAAAAAGTTAACTAAGCCTAAAAAACGTTTGAAACTCATCTAAAGTTTACTAAATTCGCAAAAAAACATTTGTTTACATTTAAATTAAAAAATATTGCACCATCCAAAATAACATTTAAATGATGACGACTACTCTAGGTTATTGAAGTCAACCCACAAGTCTATGAGAGCATCAGAGTTTACACACTTTAAATCTATTTAAAATTACTACTTAACACTTCAATAAACAAACATTTTGTAAACATTGTTTTGTGACGGCAAAATGATATATTTATGCAATTCAAAAACTGGTTTAAAATTTTTACACTTATAATCTTGAACACATAGAATAATAAAAAAGCAACGGAGATAAAAAAAATAAAAAATATGAGTTGATCATGCCGTTTCTCACACAACCCTCTTCTTCAAGTAAAAATATATAAAAGTAAGTTCAAGCACAGCCTATAATCTAATCGGAAAACAATCAATCATCTACATAACCATTATATATATTAAGACAGCTGAAAAGGATATAATTATGACTTATGTGTCTGACGGGTAGCTTTACTTACTATACGACTGTTTTTAAACATAAGTGTGTTAAGCTTAAGTCGATTGTTTGAGATAATGGTCAGTTGATAGTTTTAAGGCTTTCAAAGTACAGATAGAAAATCATGTTACAATGGACGATGCCAAAATTTGCCGTCAATTTTAGCAGGATATCTATGGATTTGACATTTTTCTTACAATTAAATTCTAACATAGCCAATATCAATTTTGATTATGCTCTATATATCTATATTAAATTTTTCTGAGCATCAGCAAAGTCTATAAATCATACAAAGTGGTATGAAGTTATAGTATTATTTCAATTTATGTCATAATTTATAAATAAGTGCCTTATGAATTAATGTGCTTTCTTTAATTTAATTCCTTTTGTTTGTGTTAAATGATAAAAATATAGAAAAATATGCCGTCTCCAGATGACTAGAAAACAAGTTATTAGTGAGCAGCTGATTGGCCAATTATGCAATTAATATAAATTGGATATTCCATTTGTATTTGTTAAATAATATGATATTTTAAAAATACATTTCAATTAAACCGAGCAAAACTAACCTACGTCAATACTGTAGTGTGAAGGAAACTAAGGGTTTACCTTGTTTGGTTTTTTATGTTTAAATATTTCTTACCTTCAAACAGTTTTAGAAAGTGAAATTTAGACAAACGTCCAACTTTCAAATGTGACTTCGTTACTTTATTGGCCTTAAAAATTAATTTTTGTGTTTAGTTAATAATATGTTAATAACAATAGACAGAGTAGTTTTTAATAAAAATAATGATGAATAAAATACTTCGACGGATATAAGAGAGGTCGTAAATGGTTATTGTAGTTCCATGTTTGTTCTCTTTAGCAGATAACCACTGCATGCTGTCAATTCTGTAAAGTGGATTGAATATGAAATATAGTGTATTTACAAAAAGAGGAAAAAGGGGACAATAAAGACCAAATGCTAAGAGCTGGGAGGATTATTTACATTTGTTCCCCAGTTTGTATTGATACAGCAGAAATTGAACCTTGCTCGTCTCTCGTGTGTTTTTAATGTACTGTTGTTTACACAGAAGTGTTTTCAGGTAGCTCTTTTTGCGTGCCAACAGTGACAACGTAGATCAAAAGGAACCTTGTGGACTATTTTGAGGTTAACATATTTTCGACTTTCAATAGTTCACACCTCCAGTGTATACTGTTACAAGTAAAAAGTCCTTCAGTTATCGCTCTGATATTAGGATTAATTTAATGAGTATTAGCGCGTGCGAAATATCTCGAGAAGGAATTGACTTATAGAATTTAAAAGTTGCATGAAACTCCATTTCTATATAGAAAAACCCAGTTCAACAATGATAAATGTCACTTGATGGAATTTTCCTATCCGTCGCAATAATTTTATTGGTCTTATGGGTAACCATGATAATGCGAAATTCGTGGAATAAATTATTTTTAAACAAACAGTATACAATGATATGACATACCAAATAGTTTCTATTAGAATGACCTTTGGCTTTGAAATTTTGCATACAACTTCATTCAAGCCTGTTGTTAGGCTACACATTACGTGGCGTTCTCCTATATTGTCCTTGAAATTAACTCATAACCCGTTTCAAGTATTAATTTAATATTACCTACAATGGCTAATAACTTTTTATTTTATTATCTTCTTCATATTATTCTGTATACTTTTATGATCGTGTTCTTTTTTCTTTCGTTTTTTCTTCCACTGTGAATTTCGTCTCTGAAAATCTTGTACGTAGGCTATTTGTTTAGATAATTAACTTGTGTAATACGTAAAATAATTATTTTTAACAATAGTGAATATTGTGGGCTAGAAAAGTACGCATTGGTATTTGGAGCTGCAAGGTCATATTTAGCTTTTTTTTAGATATTTATCTTTTTTAATTTGCAAAATACTTTTCGTGTTGTCACAAGAAACACGCATTTTATTATAGATAGTTATAAAACTTTCTTGCCTTTCTTATTGAGGGTGAAATAATGTAAACCAACAGAAGGTTTCCTTAAACACAAAAATAATTCTACAAAGCTCTGTCGAAATGTATTCCTTCAGGTCTGAGATGCTTTTAGTCCTTCATTGTATTAACATAAGAGCACCCTCTGGCACCTAACTACATTTAAAAATTTTATTACTTACGTAGCTTGTATTTATCTTGATATTAATAAAATTTATGAGTAAGTACGAGGGCAAATCAAATATAAATGGTAATTTTCAAAATTATATTTATTGAATAATATTATACAGAAACTATACCTTCAACATTTTACTATGTAGTCTCCTGCATTATGTACACACTTCTGCCACCGATTTGGAAGCTTGGAATATTCCCTGTTCATAAAAAAGATTGAGGGCAAGTTGTTAACCAATCGCGCACGTGCTTTTCGACGTCTTCATTGTTTTCAAATCGTTTTCCTCCAAGTGATTCTTTCAGGGGCGCAAACAAAAAAAACAGTCACAAGTGGACTGTAAGGAGGGTGTTTCGAGAGTTTCCCAGCCCATTTCTTCCAATTTATCCCTTGTCAACAATGCGGTGTGAGGCTTTGCGTTGTCATGGAGAAGGGTGACATCTCTAATGGGCACACCTCGTCTTTTGTTCCGGTAACTGGTTTTTGCTGACTGTAGCACCTGGCAATAGTAAGCCGCATTCACTGTTTCGTTGATCGTGAAGAAAATCAATGAGTAGAACTCCCCTTGAGTCAACAAAAATTGTTGCAAGAACTTTTCCGGCTGAGAGACGAGTTTTTGGCTTTCACTGGGCAGCCTTCATCCTTCCTTCGCCACTCCTTACTTGCCATTTTCGATTCGGGAGTGTAATGGTGGACCCACGTCTCATCAAATGTGACGATGCGCCTCAAAAAATCTTCACCTTCTTCTTGAAATCGTTGCAGAAGTCTCCCAGCAATCTCCGACCTGACCTGTTTTTGATTTCCGGTCAACAACCTCGGAACCCAGCGAGCACTAATTTTTCTGAAGCCAAGGTGGTCTGTGATTGCAGACTGAACACTCCCGTAGCTGATACCAATTTCCGACGAGATTTATTGAACAGTTAACCGGCGATCACCTTCAATAAGCTGTCGAACCGCACTAATGTTGTCATCTGTAAGACTTGACCTTGGGCGCCGACCGTGACTTTCGTTTTCAACACGTTCTCGGCCATCCCTAAATTCTCTGGCCCACGTATACACTCGATTTTAAGACAGAGTAGTGTCCCCAAACTGTGCCTGCAAACGAGTAAAAATTTCCGAAGGCTTTTCATTTGTTAAAAATTTTATGACGATGCGTTGCGCTATAAAATTATATGGATGTACCTCTCGCTCGGTCATGGCTGTACTGAAGGCAGAACACAACGCTAGTGTGAAGCAAGCATTTCCCCCCACTCCTATTAAGCAAAACTACAATCGCCCATAGCCGCATCACGTCCGAACGTGTTTGGTACAGTCAACAGCAAAATTACCGTTTATATTTGATTTGCTCCCGTAATACAACGGTTTGTAGTTTGGTATGCCGAATACATAAAGCAGTAAACTATTTTTGAAATTATATCAAAATATAATGTTATAGCTTTTCACAAAGATTAACCCAATTATTTTGTATATAGCCAATGTTCTCATTACATGGATATGTGTTGTGTGTGTGTGTGTGGTGTGTGTGTGTACTCCTGACATTTTTCTTTAGTAAATGCATATTCATCTGACTAATTAAGCCAGCCATAAAATTATTATTAAATATATTTTTCTCATTTATTTGCACAATATCCGTCTCATAGTCTGTAATCAATTATATATGTATATATATATATATATATATATATATATATATATATATATATATATATATATATATATTCAGGAATAAAGGTTACATCAAAATGGAAGTTATTATGAAAAATCACGTGACGAGGTCTCTCACCATTTATTCTACATACTCGTATTACAGCAGTTATTGCAGATAAAAAATATGATTTTAACAAATGAAGAAATTATTATAATTTTTTTAACGCATAGGTAACTTGGAACTTATTTTTACAGTTTTATAAACATTCGATATCAATTTAATAAACGTAATAAAGACCACATATCTTAATGCTGTAACTGTATTACAAAAACATTTCAAAACAAATTTAAATGTTTTAGTTTTTTATCTTCGTAAAACACACTATGCATATTGTTTATGACTAAACTTAAAATTGTTAAACAAGTGTATTATTTTACATTAATAAAAAATCAGAATATCTTCTTATTTAACAGTGTATAGTGATATGTCCAGAATTTGATTACATTTTTATTGAATTACCTAAGCATTAAGTAATAAAATTTAATTTTCACTAATTAAAATTTAAGAAATATTTTGTAAATATAAAACGAGAATAATCTAAATTGAAATATCGATATAAATTACTAAGCTCAAAATCCAATTCCCTTAAGATATTTTGTCTTTCGTGTCACGAAAAGCTTAAGGAAGGGATTCCTCGATTTGCCTAACAAAGGCTCCCTCAGGGGTTTGTTGTTAAACAATTCTTTTCTCTCTGCGTTCGGAACACCCTGAGAGAAATACTTAATGAGCAATAAACTCCACTTTGAGCGAATAGGTTTAGTTTAAAGGCTTATGTGCTCTCTAGATGACTTATATTAAACTAATAGAAAAAATAGGAAGCAGCGAAATAAATTTTTTAAATATTTAAGTTATCCATAAATTGTATATAAGCATCTCATTAACTAATTACGTTTAAATATTTAGTTACTATGTAACTTATATCTACATGAATCATTAATAAAATTTAGTTTAATTAAAACATTAAAGCATTTGCTGTTTTATCGCCTTAACAATTTATGTTGTGTTTAAAAAATCTTATCACAAGCGTGAAAAAAAGATTTTAAATATTTTTTTTGCTGTTTAGATTTTTGCAGTTTGTTTACATATAGTTGTATATAGTTTAATGTTTATTCAAATTTGGAATGTGTGAATATTTAAATGGTAGGACCAGTTAATATTTACATTGGTTGCTTATTAAACATTAATCTATTAAATAACTGTTTCAAATATGCAATTTGTTATAAATAATTGACAATACCCGCGTGTATTGGTGGTTCACACAGACACACACTACGACAGCAAAGAAATCAACGTGCGCATGCGCCAACTTTTACAACAGCTGTTATAGATAAATATTATTATTATTCTTTTCGTACGTCTTCCACGTGTTACATTGTCGGTGTGCTTAATGTGTATATATTTGCTAATTAATAAACATTAACTTGATTATTAATCCTCTGACTATTTATTTACAACAGGTTATGGGCCCAGTAACGTTTGTGTGATAGCGTTGGGCATTGAAAGTTAATAAAAGTCAGTAAAAGTGAAATTAAGTGTGTGTATCACGTTGTGTTAAAAAGTGGTTTGTATAACCTAAAAGGGATGGCTGGTACAAGTAGCAATATACAAGCACTGTCGAAGGACAATTACGACACATGGAAAATTCAGATTCGGGCATTGCTGATTCAGAAAGAAATTATGGCCGTATGCCGATGGAAGTCTCCAGAAACCGGCCAGAAAGTGTTGAAAATGGAAGCGCTGTAGTCAAAGTGGGAAGATGGAGATCAATCAGCTCAGGCAAGCATCATTTTGGCGATGGCGCCATCAGAGTTGAAAAATATTAAAAATTGTAAGACAACTCGTGAGCTGTGGCTGAAACTTGAAACGATCTACGCATCAAAAGGGCCGGCAAGGAAAGCCACGTTATTGAAGTCGCTGTTCGTGCACAAGGTGAAGGAGGGGGAAAGTATACACCAGTACCTGGACAACTTCTTCGACGTAGTTGACAAATTGGCGGAAATGGATATCGAGATTCATGAAGATCTGTTTAACTACTATGATACTGCACGGTTTGCCACCAAGTTTTGAGAATTTTAGATGCGTAATCGAGAGTCGTGATCAATTGCCAAAGCCGGAAGAGCTCAAGATAAAAATCTTAAATGAATGTTTGGCCAGGGTAAGCGATTCACAAGACGCCGAAGACAAAGCATTCATGGCCAGATCCAGAAACACGTAATTTTGGTAGACGTGGCGGCGGCGGCGAAAAAGGTAATTTCAAGGGAAAATGCTTCAAATGCGGCAAGGTTGGCCATTTTGCCAAAAATTGTCCCGAAAAGGAGGATGGAAGATCGACACAAGGAAGTGCTAGGGTAGCACAGGATTTTTTACATCTCAGAACTGAACCGAGAAGAGGTTAACAAGGTTCAAGGTCATAGCCAATCCAAGTGGTGTTTGGATAGTGGATGCACAACTCACATGTGCGGCGACGAGGATATTCTTGAAGACACGGTGACGTGCGATTCGGTGCTCAAGTTAGCAACAGAAGCATCGACAAATGCAAATATAAAGGGCGTAGCCAAGATAAATGTAAGTGGTGGAGTTATTTCAACCGCGAACTTGCATGGCACGCTGTATGTACCGGAATTAAGAACTAATCTGATGTCGGTATCGAAGATTACTGACAAAGGTAATACAGTAATCTTCAATGACAAATTAGCTGAGGTACGTAATACAGATGGCAAAACCGTGATTATCGCCGATAGACTGGGAGACCTGTACTTTGTAAGAGAAGAAAATACTGAACATGCGCAGGTGGTTACGCGAGCGCAAGCAAATTATGAGGACACGTCAAGTCAAAAACCTTTTAGAAAAGGGGCAAAAATTTCACCGAAAAATTTGGCACAGGAGACTTGGGCATATACACATGGATGCAGTCAATAAATTATTTTATGAGCAGCTGGCAACCGGGATAAATTTGTCGTTCAAGGGCAAAGCAACAGTATGCGACGTTTGCTGTCGCGGTAAGCAGGCTGCCAGACCGTTCACAGAAAGGGTTGACAGGAGTAGAGTGCCACTAGAGATTGTACATACCGACGTTTGCGGGCCAATGAGGGCAAATTCCAACGGCGGATCGAAGTACATGGTGACGTTTTGCCGATGACTACAGTACGTGGTGCGAGGTGTATTTCTTGAAGAAGAAATCCGAAGTACTCGGTAAGTTCAAAGAATATAAAAATTTTTGTTGAGACATTTACTGGCCGAAAAATTAAAATTTTTACAGTCGGACAACGGTCGGGAATACCGAAATGGAGATTTCGACGAGTATCTGAAGCAGGAGGGGATCCAGAGAAGACTGTCAGCGCCATACACACCTGAGCAGAACGGTGTAGCGGAGAGGAAGAACCGAACGCTGCTGGATACAGCCAGATGCATGCTGATCGAGACCGGGATGCCAGAATCATTTTGGGCTGAAGCCATTGCGACGGCGAATTATATCAGGAATCGCTGTCCAAGTACATGTATCGGTGGAAATACCCCGTACGAGATTTGGCATGGCAAGTTGCCGGACCTCAAACACATGCGTATATTTGGTTCGAGAGCGTACGTGTTAGATAAAACAGTCGGACTTGGAAAAATGGACCCGAGAGCTGCTGCAGGTAGATTCATAGGATACGACCTGGAATCAAAAGCGTACAGAGTGCGGCTGGATACTGGAAAAACGGTCGTGACCCGAGATGTACGTTTTGACGAGAATATGGGGTCATCGAGAGCCAACGTTGATCCACTGGAAGAGTCGATAAAAAATAAAAATTTTGAGAATCAACAATCGAAAATTCAGGACAAGCCAGAGATAATCTACGCGAAGGTCGAACTGGATCCACTTGAATTCGAAGAAGAAGAAGAAAAAGAAATCGTCAACGAGCAGGAAAACGGGGAGATCTTCATCATCAGTAGAAAAAGAGTCGGCAGACCGCCTAAGATACGGACCGGCAGCCGAGGCCGTCCACGAAAGTATCGTAGACCCGAAAGTGTCTCTAGCATTGGATCAGGCCGCGGAAAAGATATGGATACTGGTGACGACGACGTATTCATTAGACGACGAGCAAGGTCGTGTTTTTAAAAGGCCGTTAGAATCATCCTTTGTGCAAGTTGGAAAGAGACACCGCGAGCGAAAAGACTCCTGCGATTCTGATGAATGCAACAACGAAGATAGGCACATCTTCGAGGAGTTAGTGTTCAATGCCGAACGTGCAAACAGATAAAGCATTAACTGGAGATGACGCTGAGCTGTGGAAGCGTGCTATCATGGACGAGGTGAAGTCACATCTCGAATATGGGACTTGGAAAGTAGTGCCAAGGCCGGAAAACAAGAACGTCATTGGTACACGAACTGTACTCAAGAATAAATTAAATCCAGACGGTACAATCGAGCGCAGAAAGGCGCGCATCGTCGCACGAGGGTTTACTCAACGACCAGGATTTGATTACGACGATACATTTGCTCCGGTGGCAAGATTCGAGTCGATTAGGACTGCGATGGCATTAGCAGCAGGGTTGAATACCAAAGTTCAGCATTGGGATGTCAAGACGGCATATTTGAACAGTGAGCTCAAGGAAGAGCTGTACATGGAACTGCCTGAGGGGCTAGCTGAGGCCGTGAATGACATCGTACGAACTGAAAGACGTGATTCGAAGACATACAAAGCAGCTATGGAGATGCAGAAAGCATTGAAGAAAAAGAACCAAGTATGCAGTTTGAAGAAGGCTATCTACGGGTTAAAGCAATCAGGGAAAATGTGGTACGACCATTTAACCAAAATTTTAAGAAAAATTGGATTGCAACCGACGGTATCAGACCCGTGTTTATTCACTGCAAAGCACGAAAATAATATCATCGTAATTGCTGTCTGAATAGATGATATGTTGGTATTTGCGGACAATGAGGCGCTGCTGGATCACGTAAAACATGAAATAAATAAAGAAATAGGCATCAAAGACCTTGGAGAAGCCAAATATTTCTTAGGCATCGAAATTGATCAACAAAACGGGATCAAAATGGGACAAAGAGGATACGTTCTGGAAATTTTGAAAAAATTTGGAATGGATTCCTGTAACCCGGTGGAAATACCAGCGAGTCCAAGTACAAAAATCGAGGGAACAGCAAGAAGACCAAGGAAAATCTTCAAATAATCATCCGTACAAAGAGCTGGTAGGCTCATTGATGTACTTGGCGGTATGTACGAGGCCGGATATAGCATACACCGTGAGTGTGCTCGCACAATTCAACGACAAATCATCCGATCATCACTGGGGTTCGGCTAAAAAGGTTTTGAGATACCTCAAAGGGACAGCCAATCATTCCCTGCATTTTGATGGAAATAATCCGAAAATTGACAGGCTACGCTGATGCGAATTGGGGTGCATGTACACTGGACAGAAGGTCATACACAGGATACACCTTCTTGTTGGGCGGCGGCAGCCATAAGCTGGCAAGCCAGAAAACAAAAAACAGTGGCACAATCAACTGCCGAAGCCGAATACATGGCTCTGGGCGAGGCTGCAAAGGAATCAATATTCCTGAATCGTCTACTGGTTGAATTGGGAGCAACGGAGGTCAATCGACGGCACAATTCTTTGCGACAATCAGAGTGCCAAAATGATGTCAGAAAATGCTATGTTTCACCCCCGGACAAAACATATAGACATTCGTCATCACTTCATCCGAGAGAAAGTGCAAGAAGGCCAGATCAAGGTGGAACATATACCGACGGACGAAATGGTAGCCGATATTTTCACGAAATCACTACCATCAATCAAACACTGGCAACATTGTGGGACCTTGGGTCTGAAGTAAACCGATCCACGCAGATATTGAGGAGGGGTGTTATAATTAATTGACAATACCCGCGTGTATTGGTGGTTCACACAGACACACACTACGACAGCAAAGAAATCAACGTGCGCATGCGCCAACTTTTACAACAGCTGTTATAGATAAATATTATTATTATTCTTTTCGTACGTCTTCCACGTGTTACATTGTCGGTGTGCTTAATGTGTATATATTTGCTAATTAATAAACATTAACTTGATTATTAATCCTCTGACTATTTATTTACAACACACAATTATTAAAAATATCTCAAATTATTGTATTCTGAAATGAACTGCCACTAACAGCTTTGGATTCATAATCAAAGCTATCAGTGATCGACTTGTTTGTTAATTATGTAATAATTGACTTTTTAATTGAATATGAAAATGACACCGGTTAAATGAAACGTTTCGTTTTTGTGGAAGGCGTTGTTTAAGTATGAATAATGTCATTTCTTTAAATAATCCTAGTCTTTTTTATCGTCTAAGGGAGAGAAGAGGGTCTGGAAAGTGTTTCAGGGTTATGATGCTTAGCGTGTCATCAGTAATGCTTAGAGCGAGGATTTTACAGCTTTTATAAGTACAGTGACATAAAACAGTTACACAGCTGTATTTTACCTTTTGCATAATTTATTATTCCAATATTTCAGTGAATCGTACCAGCGAACTCAATGAACATTGCTAATTTACTACATTTTCACGGACACATATCAATGCTAGTTTTACGATTAACCGATATCTTTTTTGGTTAATGACGACCCAAATATACCCTGTCCCAAATGTTTTGGATTTGCGTGCATAATATCAAACTGTTGCGTGCAAAACCTAAGAAAAGTAGGCGGATATCATTTGCTGAAAGAATGTACTGTCATTACATATTATAACATTAGAAAATGTCAAAGATCTGTTGTACTTTCTGCGATAAGGTAAGAAAATGTATTAAACGAGTGAAATTTGTTGAAAAATAAACATGTGTCGAATGACTATTATGAGAGATAATCAGCTAAATGGTTTCTAATGCTTATCTAGACCATACAGCTCTATTTGACTACATTATAATGCAACGCTAATGTCGATAGGAAAATGTTTAATATAGTGATACAAGGTATTATATCGCACTATGTGTGTTTTGCATGGTCTTCGCTGAAGAGTATGAAAAATTTCCAATCTAAACCTCATTTTATTCTCAAAATAATGTCCTGCGTACAGACATACAGACAGACAATTTTACAGAAAGAATTGTTTATAAAAAAAAAGAAAAGTTGTAATAAATAAAATTCAGAACAATAAACTTATTGATCATAGAAGTCATTAAAAACTACTAAATGTAAATAATACAATACTTTTTCCAAGTTATTTATTTTTTTGGATGAGGCCTTTCGAAATAAAAGGTTTCATCCATCAGCTGACACCACAAAAAATATTTACATTCTTCTCATTACAATTAAAATGCCATATTGTGTAAATATGCAAATACAAAGATTTTGCAATATTTAATCTAGTATGAAAAATTAGATATGGCTACAGTATAATTTTTGAATAAATTGAGAAGAAATAAGAATGGAATATCTAACTTTGTATAATATTTCATTGCTCCAAGACTCTTCAATAGAAGTCATTATTTTCTATATAGAAATGAAATTTTATTAACATTTTAAGGAGAAAACAACTTCATTGAGATATATTGGTATGTGATACATCTACTTTTTTTCATTAACTTGGGCTTACCCATAGTTTATATAGTAAAAATCAACAAACTGATTCACAAATTTATTATTTTTTTACTTCTAAGGATATCTAGCATAAATTTATCAGGTTATTTCATGTTACAATATTATGTAGCTGCATTAAATTTATTTACAAATACATTTATTAGATGACTTAACCGTTGCTATAATAAATACGTGGCAAACATATTCGCTAACGCTTAGCTAAATGCCATTGAGAAACATTCACCACAATTTAACTCGGTGTTGCCTATATAGAAATGAAACTTCCACAAAGCGTTCTAGTTTATATTTAATTTCGTTTTCGGGTGTATACATAAGTAGATATGAATATGAGGGTTCTAGCGCACTTTTTGGAGTAAACAGAAAACCAACGGAAAATACTGTCTAAAGGATAATAAACGAATCTGTAAAAAATCAAACAATAACCGAATCTATTGCTTTCTACTTTCTTAAGCTGTTTAATGTTATATCTTCGAAATCTATTGAAAAATTTAAAGACGGAAAAAATGAAATTTGCTAACAATCACTCGAGAAGTCGGGGAGAATGTGAGTAAAACCGCATTCTTTTCAAATAGGTAAGAAAGGAGGGTTGCTATGCTACTTTTCAGCTACCTGTAAAAAATCTACTTTTTTTGCAAAATTTTGCTAGAATTCTACTAAATTTAGCAAAGTTTTACTAAAATTACTGCATTTTTGTTCAAAATGTTGAGTTAAAAAATTTCAGCTACTTTTAAAAATAGTGAAAAAAGTTAGAAAATTGTACTAATTTTGGCAAATATTAACAAATTTAAAAATTTGGAACGCGGAACGTGAACGTGAACGTGGAACGTAGAACGTGAACGTGGAACGTGAACGTGAACGTGAACGTGGAACGTAAGAACGTGGAACGTAACAAGAACGTAACATGAACGTAAATTTTGTGTTTTACGTTTAATTTAACGTGATTTTACATGTAAATTCGTGTTTTTAAACCTAGTAGATATGAATATGAGGGTTCTAGCGCACTTTTTGCAGTAAACAGAAAACCAACGGAAAATACTGTCTAAAGGATAATAAACGAATCTGTAAAAATCAAACAATAACCGAAATCTATTGCTTCTACTTTCTTAAGCTGTCAAATCTTCAAAATCTTTATTCTACAAAGTTAATTGTAACACAGTCTTTATCTTTAATAGTCTTCTTTCCAGTAACAATCAAGTGGAATTCTCTTTTATTCAATTCTTTAATCTTTTTTTCATCCAAAACAGTCAAAAATCTGTTCGGCAAGTGTACTTTATAATCTTCTAACTCGGCAATTATAGTCATCCCAAATTTATCTTTCAGTTTCTTCTCCAAATTCAAAATCTTATATTTCTTTTTTTCTTCTAATTCCATTATTTCTTATACTCTTTGAATCTTAGTTCACCAACTTCATTCAGCTCCTTTAGTAGCTCCATTATTTAGTAGGAAGAAAATTTAGTAACAAAATTGAAAAATCAACATTTTTTAAATAAAAAATCCCGGGGTTTTGACCCTAAAAACACGGTTTTTTGGGTCAAAATCGCGCATCTTAATGTGCAAACACACTAGAGTTTTTTGAAAAATCCTTAAAATCTACTGAATTATTGCGGATTTTAACCGTAAAAGTTGATTTTTCCTTAATAAAAAAGATATTTTTACTAAATAGTGAAAATTGAAGCATTCAAAATTTTCCTTAATAAATGGCGGGTGACAAAATGTCATGTCCATTCTGCAAAAAAGAAATTTTAGGAAGAAACTTCGATCGACATTACAACTCAAAGATTCACTTAAAGAACAAAGACATTTACTACAAGGAATTGAATCATTTAAGACAATGGGCCAAAGAAAATCAAATTGACGATCACGAAAAGATGTTCAATATTGAACAATTACGAGAATTAAAGAGAAATTTCAAAGTTGAAAAGAAAAATCTCAATCTATTTAATGATGAAAAAATTAATTCAATCGCTGAAAAATTGGCTATCGAAACTAATGATAAAACAAAGTCTGAAATGATCGAAGAAATTGATAAACACAAATCTGAAAATATCATTGATGTAGAAGTTTTATCGTCTATACACGGTCTTTTCAAGCAATACATTTTAACAACGAATTTAAACGATAATTTCATGCCACTTTACAAATATCTTTCTATTTTTGCGGCCAGAGATTAAGAGTTTAACAGAAAAATTTCAAGAAACTGTGAAAAACAGTAAAGGATATATCTCTTTGGAATGTGAATATGAACGAACTTTAGTGAACGGTGAAACGCAAATTTGCCCAATGTATTTTACTATAAAATCAGACGAAATCTTCGATGTAAACGACTTTATTTCTAAACAGTTTAACAAATTAACCCATCGAGAACAAACAAATCATCCAAATAGAGGATCAGGGTCATGTGTCATATGTCATTTAAACGTTGTAAACAAACTGATTTTGAGCCTTAATAAACACGAATTTATGAACGCAGGATCATATATCGATTTACCACCCCCAGAGATAAAAGGTAAAGAAAGCTTGTGTAAATATAAAAAATAAAGATGATTTTTGCTTTATTTACTCAATCAGATGTGCTATTGAAAAACCCGAAAGAGACTGTGAACGCGCAAAGCAATACAAAAAATTCGTGAACGATGAAATATTTTCTGGGTTCGACTATCCTATGTCTTTAAAAGATATACAATTATTTGAAAAACGAAGCAGTAAAGCAAAGTATAATTATCCGAAAATGTCTGTAAATGTCTATAGTTTTGATGAAAAACTCAATATTGTTCCGTTGCAAATTTCAGAAGTTTATGATGCCAAATTAGAAATCAATTTATTGTATATAAAACAAGCTGAAAAATCTCATTATGTTTTGATAACAGATTTAAACAAACTTGTATTTTCTCAGTTATCTAAGTGTAAAAATAAAAAATTTCTTTGTAGAAGATGTTTAAGCCATTTCTACAAATCTAGCGCTTTAGCTGATCATTTAGAAATTTGTAAGCAACATGAAGTTTTGTAAACCAGTTATGCCGTTTCCTGGTCAAACAACTAAATTCACTAATTATCTATATGGATTTTACTATACGTTATTTATATGGATTTTGAGAGTATATTAGAGAAAATACCGACATGTAAGAATAATCCTCAAAGATCGACTACAACCAAGATTCAGAAGCATATTCCTTATGGTTTTACTCTATATTTAGTGTCGAACGTGACCAAGCGCATGTACAAACCGATATGTTATCGAGCCAAAAATGAAGAAGATTTGCCGAATGTTCCAAAGCAATTGTTTGAAGAGCTCAATAAATTATCGAAATACATAGCTAAAAAATATAATTCTAAGAACCAAAAACCCATGAAATTAACTGAAGAAGAAGAAATTTCGTATCAAAATTCAAACGTTTGTCATATCTGTGAATGGTCTGCTTATGATGTTGGGTTAATTCAGTATGGTTTTACTCCTGATAATTGGAGAGATAAGAGTTATAATAAAGTAAGAGATCATTGTCATTTAACCGGCAAATTTCGAGGCGCAGCTCATTCATGTTGTAATCTGAATCTAAAATTTCCACAAAATATTCCTGTTTTCTGCCACAATATGTCAAATTACGATACGCATTTGTACATAAAAGAATTAGCTAAACAATATGGAAATGTTGATTTGATCGCAAACTCAGAAGAAAAATATATAAATTATTCAGTAAATTCAGGATATGGGTATGAGTTTGAAGATGATAAACCAAGAAAGTTCATCAAGTTTTCTTTCGTAGACACGTTCAGATTTATGGCATCATCTATTGAAAAGTTAGCTAAAAACCTCAAAAAAGATGATTTCAAGCATACAAATCATTTTATGGAGGAAATGGAGGAATATTGAATGAAATTATAGAACGACAGCCAAATGATGAAGAAGAAATCTTTAAAATTCTATCTGGAAAAGGCATATTTCCTTACGAATTTATCGATAGTATTGAAAAACTTGATTACACAGAAGACCTGAAAATTCAAGATTTTCTATTCACTATTGACAGACGAGAGCATATCTGAGAAAGATTATCAACACTATTTTGAGCGTTTGGAACAAATTAAAAGATAAAAATCTTGGAAATTACTCTGATTTGTACAATATCCAAGATGTATTATTGCTCGCTGATATATTCGAAAATTTCAGAAATATTTGTCTAAATTGTTACAAACTTGATCCAGCACATTATCTAACAGCTCCAAGCCTCGCATGGGACGCTATGTTAAAATTAACGAAGATAGAATTACAGTTAATTAGTGATTATAATATGTATTTGATGATTGAAAAAGGTATTCGCGGAGGCATTTCTCAATGTATTAAACGATATGTTAAAGCAAATAACAAATATTTAAAAGATTTTTGATAAGACAAAGCCCGAAAACTATCTGTTGTACGTCGATGCAAACAACCTTTATGGGTATGGCCTCATGCAAAATTTACCATATAACGAAATCAAGTGGATGGATCCAAAAACTTACACAAGTGCAGAATGGAAAGAAAACAATTTTGGAACTCACTGGCGACGAAGATTATGGCTATATTCTTGAAGTCGATCTTGGATATCCAACGAATTTACACGAACATCACAAGGATTTACCTCTTGCTCCAGAACATTTTAAAAACAAACTTTGCACAACTCTACTGGATAAAACTGAATACGTTGTTCATTCGAGAAATTTGAAATTCTATCTGGAACAAGGAATGGTTGTTAAAACATGTGAATAGAGTTATCGCATTCGATCAGAAGCCTTTTATGAAAGAATTACATTGATTTTAACACAAATATGAGAACCAAAGCTTACAAGCGACTTTGAAAAGGACTTTTATAAGCTGATGAACAACTCAGTTTTTGGAAAATCTATGGAAAATGTGAGAAACAGATGTGATATTAAGCTTGGAAATGAAGAATTTTCAATGAAACAAGCTAAGAAAACAAATTTCAAATGCTTTAACATCTTTGACGACAACTGTATAGCGAGTCACATGTACAAACAAAAGGTTAAATTTAAACAAACCGATTTACATAGGATTTTCAGTTCTCGACCTCTCAAAATTGCTAATGTACGAGTTTTATTACAACAAATTAAAGAAGTTTGATCCAGATTTGAATCTGTGTTACATGGATACAGACAGTTATTTCCTAGAATTGAAACGAGATCCTTTTAAAATTATTAAAGAAAATATAGATGACTTTGATACAAGTGATTATCCAAAAGATCACGAATGTTTCACTACTAGAAATAAGAAGGTAATAGGGAAATTCAAAGATGAGTTAAATAGCGAAGTTTTAGAAGAATTTTGTGGATTGAGATCGAAAATGTACTCGTACAAGTATCTAGACAAAAATCCAGTTAGGTGTAAAGGAATTAAGAGAAGCATTGTAAATAAAACAATAAATATCGAAAACTTGAAGAGATGTTTGTTCGAAGATAAAGAAGAATTTAGGGAGATGACAGTAATCAAAAGCTATAAACATGAGTTGTACACCGTTACTATAAACAAGTTAGCACTTGAACGCTAAAGATGATAAGAGAATTGTCCTAGAAAATAAGATCGATACAGTACCATACGGCTATGAAGCGAAAGATGATAAGAGAATTGTCCTAGAAAATAAGATTGATACAGTACCGAATGACTATGAAGCGGAATCTAATATATTAGATGAGTTAAATAAACTTGGAAACTTTGACATGTAAATGGAAGATGATTTGATTCACTGTCACAAGTGTAAGAAAAAAACGAAAAATATCGATGCTAAGATTGTTCAAACTCAAAACGGATTGTATAGAATTGCAGCAAAATGTTCAAAATGTAAGACAAACAAGAGTAAGTTTATAAAGAATCCAAATCCAAAACCTGTTAAGCAAGAATCTAAGAATAAGGAAGAAATCGACATTGAAGCTAGAGAAATTCATTCACCAGTACGAAAAAAGTTTAAAAAGAGGAAAATTATAACATTAGGAATTGACGATTTATGGGCAGCAGATTTAGTTTATAATGTCTAACTATTCCGATCAAAATGATGGATTCAAGTATATGTTAAATGTTATTGATACTTTCTCAAAATATGCTTGGTCAAGAGCTATCAAAAGAAAAAACGGTAAAGATGTTTCAAAAGCCTTCCAAGATATAGTAAAAGATGCCATAAGGATTAATCACAAACCTCCAAACCTACTTCATACATATAAGGGTTTAGAGTTCAAAATAAAGAATTTAACGAAGTTTTGAGAAATACAACATTAAGATTTATCATACTGAAAACGAAGAGAAATCAAGTATCGTAGAGAGATATAACAGAACTCAAAACGAAAGGATGAAAGTTATTTTTGAGATTAATAAAAACTTTAAATGGATCGATATTCTTCAAAAAATAGTCACAAATTACAATGATACAGTTCATAGCACAATCAAAATGAAGCCTAAAGACGTAGATAAAGATGCAGAAAAAGAGTTATTAGAGTCGGTTTTTAAGTATGTTCCAGCAGAAATTCACACGAAAACTAAATTTAAAGTCAATGATCATGTAAGAATTGTTAGTAAAAAACAAACATTTTCGAACAAATATAAGAACAATTGGTCAAGAGAAATCTTTGTGATTTATCAAATTAATAACACAGATCCTGTAACTTATAGTATAAAAGATTTAAATAATGAAGAAATAACCGGAAAGTTTTATGAATATGAATTGAGAAAGTCAAAGATTTTTTCTATATAAATGGAGGCTCAAAAGAAATGTTCAAAGTGCAAAGAATTAAAAGGTTTTGAAGAATTTTATAAAGATAAGAATAGAAAAAGATGGAATTAATTATAATTGTAAAGATTTTTATAGGAAGTATCATAAAGAGCTGTATGATAAAATAGAAAAATTAACTTTGGAAGAGAAAGAATGTCTTAAATGTAAAGAAACTAAAAAAATTTCAGAGTTTAATAGTCATCACTATAGTAGAGATAAGAAAGACTCATATTGTAAAGATTGTGTAAAGAAGAATCACCATAGATTATATTATGAAGATACTCAATGTGAATGTGGAAGAACTATAAAATGGTTAAATAATTATCAAAAACATTTACAAACAAAATATCATAATTCAAGAGTTTAACATTTTCATCGTGTAATAATTTTTTCTATATAAATGGAGTCTCAAAAGAAATGTACAAAGTGTCAAGAAGAGAATAGAAAAGACTGTTATTGTAAGGAATTATATGATAAAATGAACAAATTAACTTTAGAAGAGAAAAAGTGTTACTTATGTAAAGAAATTAAAAATATTTCTGAATTTAATAACTGGCAGTATAGTAAAGATAGAAAAGATGCCTTTTGCAAAGATTGTGCTAAAAAAATTTTCAGCGAAAGTTATAAAAAACGAAATGCCTTGTGAATATGAAAAAAAATTCTACGATGGTAACCTAGTTATGCTAAACATTTACAAACAAAATATAATAAATCGAGAGTTTTTAGTAAAATTTAGAAACATTTTCATCGTGTAATTTAGATATTCTATAAATCAGTCAAGATTCAGTCATATTTGTAGTAAAATGATTTCCGTTGTATAAAATATTCAAAGATTCTTTCATTTGGTTATACAGATTGATAGAATTTGGTTCGTCATCAATGAACAAAATCTCTAATTCAGGATAATTTATTTTTAGATGTTTTAATCGGTTTGGTATTTTCTCGTTTCTGAGCTCTGATAACGTAATAAGGCCATTCCCACATGTGATTCTTCTTAATTAACACAAAAACATGGTGTTTTTTCTTATCAAAATCTTTACATACCATATCTCTCTTCATTAATTCCATTCGCAATTCTTGATTCTCTATTTTCAATGATTTCATTTCATCTTTAATTTGTAACTGTTTTATTTCATCTTTTAACTGCTTATTTTCGTTTTCAAGTTTGTACTCGCCATATTTTCTAATACTCGGTAAAACTTCTTTTGTAACCCAATTTTTGAAGATTTTTGCCTCTTTTTTATGTGATCTCAAAATTAAAGAATAAAGTCCAGATTCATTGAATAAAAACAGTGTCAGGATGAAGATTGTTAAGGGGCCATTCGAATAGCCCCTTGTTTTTTAAGTAAAAATATTGAATTTTGTCATCATCTTCAACATTTAATTTAATTGCGTTTTTTGTTTTTTCATAACCTAATATTTCACAAACATCTTTAGCCTTTAAACCAGATTAAATTGTTTTCGTCTACAATCGTTACAATGTCTTTATTATTGAATATAAGTTGATTATTGAGTAGGTCTACAACTGACTCCATTTAGATAGAAAAGAAATTTAACTAGTAATTTTTATTTTGAGAATAAAGCCCAGATTCATTGATAAAAACAGTGTCAGGATGAAGATTGTTAAGGGGTCTATGGGATAGACTCCTGTAATTTATACATTCAAAAGTTGTTTTATCATCATTATCGACATTATTTATGATAGCTTGCCTCGTGTTTTCATATTCTAAAATTTCTGCAACATCTTTAGCTTTAAACCAGATTACATTGTTTTCGTCTACAATCGTTACAATGTCTTTGTTATTGAATGTAGGTCTACAACTGACTCCATTTAACTAGTAATTTTTATTTTGAGTGTAAAGTCCAGATTCATTGATAAAAACAGTGTTTTTTTGAAAGTTTGAAGGTAAGAACGATTCGTTCCCCCTTGATTCATCATTCTTTCGACAATCTTAAATATATTGTTGTTTTACTCTCATTATTTAATAAATTTCCCTCAGAGTCTTGTATAGTTAGAGAGATTTTTTTGAATTCTTTTAATATTTCTTCTAATTGGAATATAATCGATTTCATTCGGCTTTTCACTGATTTTTGATCCATAAGCAACATTTGGGAAAAATGTGTACAAAATTTCAGATTCTTTGTGTAAATGTTCGGTATGATTTTCAAAACTAGGTTCAACGAGATTACAATGTACTTCAATTACATCAAACGGTCTAAATTTTGGCGTTTTATTTCCTAAATATACCTGATTTGGCTCAATAGTTTCTTGAACAAACCCTAATAAATCTACTATAATTGCTGAAAAACATTATTCTTACTGGTGATTTTATTTGAATTTTATTAGAGAGATAATTTTTTTTGCATTTCAAACTTGTTTTCGTCAAAGTTTAAAGATTTATCTGATTGTTTGAATGTTTTCAGATAATTTTTAAGGGAATTTTTTATTTGATCGAAAGTATAATATCCTTTGTTTAAACCATAATATTTTGTTACGTTTCTTCTCACTAAATCCTATAAAATAAGGAGAACTTTCACTAATATTTATTACAAAAATTATCAGAATAAAAGCCGCTTAAACCGATAAAATAATTTGATTCTTCCTCTAAGTGTATAGGATGTTCCAATTTTAAAAATAATTGAGAGCTTTCTGAAGTCAACTTGAACAGCTTCATTTTCGCAAGCGTTGCTTCAAGATGAAAATCTTCTATTTAAATGGAGAAAATTTTTAAAGCAAAAAGATCAGATAAAACTTCAAACGTTTGAAGAAAATAAGAAAGATCAACCAATCAGATTGTTAATTGTTGGTTCAAGTGGGTGTGGAAAAAAAACAACTTTATTATTGAATTTTATCTACAATAGGTTGATTCCTTATTCCAATTTGTATGTTTTTAGTAAATCTTTAGAACAAGACGCCTATAAAAAATTACAAGAAAGATTTGAAAATATTGAGAAGAACTTAAGCAAAGAAATATCACATTTTTACAATGCTTCTGAGGACATAGTTCCATTAAGCGAATGTAAACCCAATTCGTTAATCGTTTTTGATGATTGTATTTTGGAAAATCAGGACGTTATTAAGGAATATTTCGTAATGTCTCGTCACAAAAACATATCTTGTATCTATCTTTCCCAATGCTTTTCAAAGGGTTGATAAACAAGTTATTAGAAATAATTTGAATATGTTGTGTGTTTTTAAGCAAGATGATCACTATTCGAGAAAAATTTACAACAATTATGTGGGATCTGATATGAGTTTTAACCACTTTAATGAATTATGTGATAAAATTTGGAAAGAAGACTATGGATTTTTAACTATTAATCTAACTTTGAAGCCTAAAAATGGAAAATATTTGAATAAATTTTCTAACATAAATGCTGCTCAGTGGTCTGACAAATCTACTTGATAAAATATTTGTTACAATTATTTTTACATTATCTTTACTTTTTATTTACATTATGAAAATAACAGAAAAAACGGTAAATCTGTTCACGTTCCACGTTTTACGTTCCACGTTCGTGTTTACGTTTCACGTTCGTGTTTCACGTTCATGTTTTACGTTTCGTGTACACGTTTCACGTTCATGTTTTACGTTCGTGTTTACGTTTCACGTTCGTGTTTCACGTTTTTACGTTCCACGTTCACGTTTTTACGTTCCACGTTTTCAAAATTTTCCTAAATAAATGGTGAACGTAACTTCTGAAGAAGCGAAAAAACTTGATCAAATCGAAAAGAAATTAATCAAAGAATTTAAAGAACAGATTCGAATGGATGAAGAAGAACAAGAACTTATTCAAAAAATTAATCAACCTGTAACTTCTGCAATAAAAAATGTGGAGGGCAAAATTGAAAATGTTTTAAGCGATAATCAAAATTTAATGAATTTGGTTCCAGTTGTACGACAATTTGCTGATATTTCGATTCCAGAATCTGAAGTAGAAGAGTTTGAATTGCCAAAATTACCATCTTCAACACCATTTAGACCTCAAATCATTGAAGACTCTACCATAGTTGAACCAATAAGTCCTGGAACAACGGATATAATAATTGGTGAAATTGGTAAAAAATTTCTTCCTAGAGCAAAGGATGATAAATTTGGTTTGTATTGGGACAGAAAAAAGAAAAGTTTTATGATTGGAAATTTGCCCGTGAATTTTGAGCATAATGATATCATTATTAATGAAAAAAACATATAAAGGAACTCAAGGTTTATGGAGATTATTAACAGGCACTGATGTTCCAAAAGACGGTTTATATTCTGAAGAAGACTTGAAAAAGTATACAGAAATTTTATGGAAATCTGATTCAATTTACAAAAGTAATGATCCATCAACTAAGAAACCAAAGTCAAGTAAAGGTAAAAAATATCTCAATTTGATTAAACCAATTTGGGAAAAAAGAATCGAAGGATCAGGTGTGAGAAAATACAGTGATAATAAGATTGAATACAGATATATCGACGATTTGACAAAAACTCGATGGAATTATTAATTATATTTATGCTCAAGAAAAGGCTGGAAACAACAATTTTTTGAACGAAAAGAAAGCGATTAAAGATTTTATTTCGAAACAAACTTGATGAAAATGATTGAAAAACCTGATGGAATTAAATATTTAAAACGAGTTTTGCCGGCAATAAGTTCATCTATGATTAAAGGTAGCGGACTTTTGAATGATTTTATCAACAATCTACCTTTTGAATTACACGTACCAACTTATCAGTATCTGGGGCCTGGCACAAAACTCGAAAAAAGACTAAAAAGAGGAGATAACTGGTATAAATAAATTAGATCAAGCTGCTATGGAACACGATATTTTTTATGCAAAACATAGAGACACAAATTCCAGACATATAGCAGATAAAGTTTTGCAAGATTAAAGCAATGGATAGATTTTTATCAAAAGATGCTAGTTTAGGTGAAAGATTTGTTGCGCTTCCAACAGCTGGAGCAATGTTTTTGAAGAGAAAACTAGGAATGGGAATCGAAGAGAACTTGAAATTTTAACTATATAAATGGAGGTGAATGTAAATTTCAGCAAAAATCAGAAAGAAAAAATAAAATCCGCTTTTTAAGAAGAAAATACCCGTTAGTATTCAATTTAAAATAGATCAACTAAAAAATGGCGAAGATAAGATATTTTTAACAAATAGACAATACAATAAACTCGAAAAACATAAGAAAAAACAATAAAGGAACCAGAATAGAATTTTCTTATAATCAGTTGAAAGAACTCAAAAATGGTGGACTTTTGAAAGATTTATTAGATTTTGGAGAAAATATTCCAGTTGTTAAAAATTTTGTTCCTTATGTTCGTAAAGCTGCTCCAATCGTTAAAAAAGATGTGATTCCTATTGTTCGAAACATTTTAAATTGGTTAGATAAAGAGTTGGAAGATGTTACAGGATCTGGATTAGATGAAAAAACTTTGAATTACGTGAAATCAAAACATTGAAAAAAAAATTAAACCTTTAACATTCGGGGAATTGGAAACAATCTGCAAAAATATTAAACATTTTAGAGGAATCTTCATGAGAGATACATTACCTGAAAAAGTTAAGAAATTTGAATGTGGAATTGTGAATTTAGACTCGATTATGGGAAGTGGAACGCATTGGATTTGTTATTATAAAAATGATAAGAATGCATGTTTATTTTGATTCGTATGGAAGAATTGAGGACAAACCACCTATAGAATTGATTAAATATTTGAAAAAATCAAGCGTCTACTACAATGATTCTCAGATTCAAAGACTATAAAGATCCCCCAATTTGTGGTCATTTATGTGTTTTTGTTTTGAATGAACTGAGTGATGGTAAAGATTTTAAAGAAGTTGTTAACAAATTATTGCTTAATAAATATGGATTCACAAAATATTTTTGACGTATTTGGAACACAAATTATTCAAAATGTAGATAATAGTTTCAATTTTGATAGTTTGAGAAATGAGTTTGATAACAAGTTAGAAAATTTATTACAAAACCTTTCCAGATTCAGATATGTTTGCTGTCGAGATTGAAGATTTTTAAAGCAGAATATGATAACAAACTTGCAAATTTCATGAGTTCAAATGAAGTTGCTGATAAAATAAAAACATTGGAAAAAGAAGTTGATGATGGTGTAAAAAAATTATTTACCAATTTAATGTCTCATATCGAAAAAGCTGATAAAATTACTGAAGCGATCAAAGTTGAAAAGAATTATGTTAGTTTGGCTAATAAAAAAAAGAATTATCGGTGTTCGACCTGGTATTGACAAACATGATGTTGTTGTTAAAGAACAAATTTTAAAACCTCTAAAATTATCAGAAAACATCGATATTGTTGATTTACATGATCCGAATGTTAAAAATGCCTTAGATTTTAAAGGAAAAAGAATTAGCAGTGTTAGTAAAGGAATTAATCCATTTGATGTTGTTGTAATGATTCAATTAGAAGATCCTATTAAAATGTTTAATGAACTAAAACAAAATTATGAGAATCATAAAACAGCATGTTAAACATTTTACTGCAGAAGTCTATGACAAGTTAGAAGCCAGAAATAGAAGATCAGTAGACGATGTTGGTGAATTACTTGATAAAGTAAATAAACTAGAAGAAAACTTTAATACATATAAAAATAATGTTAATGAATTAGTTGGTGTAACAATTAACAAAATTCTGGAAAATTTTGATACACATTTCAATGAGAAAGTAAACTGTTTTGAAAATTTTGGTAGACGTTTCAATGAGAAAGTAACACATAATAATGAATTACTTAAAAGAATAGATGATCAATACTCTTTATATCTCGATAAAGTAAATAAACTAGAAGAAAACTTTAATAAATTTAAAGAAGATGTTAATAAATCTTTTGAAAACATTGATAACAGATTTAATGGATTAGGCGGCTATGATGACTAATTTTCCCTAAATAAATGGCGCTCATATTGTGTGAGATGTAAAGAAAAAACTGCAACAAATGATATAAAATACTATGCAAACATCAATGGAGTTAAGAGAATTTCTGGAAAATGTGCTGAATGTAACTCAAGAAAGAGCCAATTTATAAAAACTTGATTTGAAAATTTTTTCCTAATAAATAGAGATGGCGGGACATTACAGTGCTTTCGATCTTTTTATCATGCAACACGAAAGAGATTTGAAAAAAGAACATTGGGATGATATTTCTCAAAAAATATGAATTATCCGAAGATATGATGAGATTATACGAAAACAAATTGAATTGGTTATAAACATTGCTAAATATCAAACTTTATCATCAGAGTTTCATTCAAGAAAATATACATTATCAAGTAAAAGATCATATGTCTGTTCTTTGCCTCTATCAACACTTGAGTATAAAGTTTTTGGATGAAAATAAAGATACAGTTGATTGGAACAATATTATAGATAGCGGTTACTATCCTGTGCAAATTTTATTGAAATATGTGACCGAGATCGCAAAATTTAAGGAAGAGAATCCCGAATATGACGAAGTAGATCATTAAAAATGACTCTAATCTTTTTAATTATTTTACTAAAATTTATATCTTTTCTTATAAAAACGTACATTAGATCGATGAAAAAATGATATCTTTCTTATACATGATGTTTAAAATTTCTAAATTTTCTCTTATTAAATGGCGGACTATAGAAAATATGCTAGTGATATTGAAAGGGCGGAGTTTAAAAATTTCTATCCAATTAGTAAACAACATTTGAATGAACCAAATAAAAGAACTGAGTTTAATATTGATTTTGGAGATAACTTTTGCTCGTCTAACTTCCAGTTTTATATTTCTGGAAACTTTAACAAAACAAGATGGTCAAGCATATCTTGGAACTGATAATGTTAGATTAATCGATAATTTTATACCGTTTTTATTTTCTAAGATTGAAGTAAGAAAACACAATAAATTGATAGAAGAAGTCGAAAACTGTGGCCAATTAAGCACAATTAAAGGAACTATTTCGTATTCAAAAAGTGATGTTATTTCTCAAACTTCTAAGGGCTTTGAATCAGATTTTAAATTTGGTGTTTTTGAAGCAGCTGGAAATTTATCTCATTTTGGATTAGGATTTTTTTGAAAATGTTACTATTCCGATCTATAAAGGAGGATTTTATCTAAGTTTTATAAGAGCAGAAGACGATGATGTGATTCTGAAGACTGCAACTGGAAATGTTATGCCTGTTGATGGAAAAAATAACAATTACAGATTTTTTTATTAGAGTTCCAATGATTGATTATAAAAACCACGAGTAAAATTAGGTTGATTGATGAAATTACAAAAAGTCAAAACATTATGTTTAATTTTCTAGATTGGCAATGTATTGAACAAAAAGGTATTTCCGGAACAACTTATTCGTTCGATATTACAAATATTTATAGAAATATCTTCAATCCCAAGTTCGTTATCATAGGTTTTCAAACAGATAGACAGAATAATCAAGAAAAAAATCCTTCAATGTTTGATAGTTTGGATGTAAAAAAATATCAGAGTAAAATTGAACGGTTCTTATTATCCAGATGAATTACAAAATTTAAACATTTCAGGAGGTCTTTTCAGAATCATGTATCAGATGTATCAAGATTTTAAGAAAGTTTACTGTAATAATAAGGAAATGTATTACAATCCTAAAGAATTTTTAGCGAATAGACCTATTTATGTCATTGATACAACAAAGAGTATGACAAATATTTCTGGTTCAAAGAACGATATAATTATCAATATGGATTTTCAAAAAGCTGTTACAAACGCGATTTGTTATGTGGTTGTGGTTTCTGAGAAATTTTTAGCCTATGATGTGATTAAGAACGATATTAGAGAAATTCAGTAAAAATCATCGTATTTTCTATATTATTCATCGGCACTAACTATGACGTAGGCGTTACCACTAGGAACGCGGTGACCTCGGACTGTTTGTTTCACTAACTATGACGTAGGCGTTACCACTAGGAACGCGGTGACCTCGACTGTTTGTTTCACTAACTATGACGTAGGCGTTACCACTAGGAACGCGGTGACCTCGACTAACTTCATAATAATTTCATGACGTATGCGTTACCACTAGGAACGCTGAGACCTTGAGTTTGTTTCCTAAATTTTTACTTCTCGATTGGATGACTGAGAAATGGTTTTGCACTTTTTTGACTTTGAAAAGCCAGCTTCAATAATTGATTAAATTCATGTTATTCTCTTTCATTCCTTCTAATACTTCAAAAATATACTCTTTCGCCACTGAAAAATCTCGATTTCTTCCGTAATAATCTTTGTAATCATAGACAAAATATCCTAAATAGTTGTACAATAGAATGAAATTATTTCTATTTATCTCTGTTGTAGAAATGTAAACATAAACATTTGTGCTGAAAAATTTATATCTCGGTAGACTTAGTTCCATAATCTCCATTTATAAAAAAAATCTTTTTTTGTTTAAATGGAAGAGTACAATGCCAACTGTTACAAGTGTTATAATAGAGGAGAAATTATCGATAAAAGATATTTAGTTTGTAGAGGTTGTAATTTAATTTTGTACGAAAGACCTAAACCTAAGAAATTTCGAAATAAATTAACACATTTGAATAACCTGCTTATGAAATTACAATACGGAGGTGAGAAACAAACAAAATTTGTTACAGAATTTAGAAAACAGAATAAAAATTTTTACTTATCTCTTGGAACCGTTGAAAAAATTATTTTCCTTTTCAAAGAATACATTAGGTTTGTAGGTATCGATACACACGTTTATTATGAAAAGATTTTACCTATAATCTTTCACTATTTGGATATTGAATTTGATTACGATTTTAAGCCTGAAATCTTTGATGATTTTATAGTACATTTGGAGAAATTAAACGAAGAACCTCGTGAAAAGAATGCGGTTTTACTCACATTCTCCCCGACTTCTCGAGTGATTGTTAGCAAATTTCATTTTTTCCGTCTTTAAATTTTTCAATAGATTTCGAAGATATAACATTAAACAGCTTAAGAAAGTAGAAGCAATAGATTCGGTTATTGTTTGATTTTTACAGATTCGTTTATTATCCTTTAGACAGTATTTTCCGTTGGTTTTCTGTTTACTCCAAAAAGTGCGCTAGAACCCTCATATTCATATCTACTTACATACAAATATACATGTACTTAATATAGTCCCTTAAGAGATAGACTTTGCTTGTGCTCATCCAACGAATTTCATAAAATACTTATAAACTACCTTATCGTCACAACAGATTAAGATATTATATGTAAGGGCATATTTTGAGTCAGTAAAACTGAATTTCAATATTAAAGAAGCACAATAAAAAAGCACTAACACTGAAGCTTTATCCTGCAAAACCGTGATGTGGAATAAACACAGTTACAAACGAAGCCAAACATTGACAACAGAACACACACTAATTAAGAGTGCCAGACCTTACGGGTAACAAGTATTGTTATATATCTTAGACAATATGTAACACAACCGTAAACTATATGGTTGGTATTGGATGTCCCATAATTAGATAGGTTGCTATTAATGAGTTAAACCAATTTAAAATGCTAATCTCAAAATTAGAATCTCATGAGATATGTTGAATACATATATCAACTAATATGACTTATTCAAATTAGTAGTATTTGTAAGTATATTTTCGTTAAATGTTCTAGAATTGCATAGTAATACATATAAACGGTATTATTATAGTATGGTTAAGTCGAATTTTAAGAGAGGGCAATCTTTTTCTTTGTCTTACTTGACTTCTTCTCATTGGCCAAAAATGCCGTGAAGGTGCTTATCAAACTGGAGAGAGCTGCGATACAGTCAAAGATTGGCAGTACTTATAGAAGGTACTCTAATTTAGAAGTTTTTTCGTAGCACTATTTATATTTCAAATTGAATGTCTGATGCCTTTACCATGCGATAATTGTATCTCCCGTAACATAAAAATCTGTGTTAGTTTCTACAAGAAATTTTTAAATATGTCATTACCGAAATATAACTTTATCCCCTGCCCCCTTTAACTGGAAGAGGCTGGAAACAACTAGCCTCCAATCTTCCAGCTAGAGCTATAGTGCCCGCTGTCCCTTCCCTTGATGAATATAACATGTTATTTTAGAGAAAATGTGGGCCCTGCCTCCAGCCTACTCATCTTGTCACTCCGGCGGCAGCGCAAAGATAATTTTATGGCTAAAACAGGGAAAGATTCTTCTCCTTTTTCATACAACCGAACAGAAAGTAATTACATAAAATATACGAGATTATGTAGACCTGTTAGAGATTATATTTGGTTACTTTAGGATTCAAACTCTCAAATATGAGTAATAAATGTACATTTATATTCTTCCCCAAACATATAGACTGAGATAATACAATGAATATGCATAAATAGTTTTTTTCTGAACTGCCTGTGATTCTTGCATCATGAGTTAGTAGTAGAACGTATGAAATATTCGAACTTTTAGTGCTTTTTCCTACTCGATTTTGTATACGAGATATACTTTTTTTATTAAATCTATTTTTTGTTTTTGTAAAAGTAAAAATTATATGTAGGTAGTAATGCTTTTTAGGTAGTAAAACTATTTAGGTTAATCAAGTTTACGTTTATGAGTTTAATATGTGAGAAAGAAAGCAAATATCTGATTTTCAATGTCATATTTCAGAGCTTGTTAGATGGAATCATTGAAATTAACCTTGTTCCAGTCTAATTTTTAAGTAGACCGGTAATAAATTATTAATATATCGAATGAATGTTATTGATAAAAGTAACAACATTATTTCAACAACAGTCAAATTTATATGGAGTACACATACACTTACAGAACGTTAATTTCAGAAACTATGCAAATGGTTTGCAATTGCATTTTATACATTATTCGCTTTCCTCTAGGAACAATAACAAGGGAACAGTAGCCAAGTGTACAGCAAACAGTCATTGCCTCAGTTATCTATCGATATCGGACGGAGTCGGTTGTTGATTTCTCCAGAGATTCAAACCATTCGTTTATTTTGTACTGATTCAAATTTTCTAGAACTAACTATTTGAATTTTTAAAATCCTTTTACCGGAATATGTCGTTACAATTTTTATGTACAAGCAGTTATACGAGTCTCTATACAAAATTTTCTATTTTAAGGTTTATACAAAAAAAAACTACTATATACTAATAAACACGATAAAGTAATTGAAGAACTCTTTAGATTTAATTTTTAGAGGCAATAACGGAACGATAGTAGCCCTTGGTTGTTAAACGTAAAGTTAAAAACCATAGGTTGGTCTAAAAGGTTTAATTTGGATAAAAGACTCATTTTCCGGCCATTGTATTCTATTGCCCTTTAAAAGGATAGTTAACATTTATATATAAATATAAAAATTTATAGTTGAGTATAAATGAAAAAAAACAAAATGTTTTAAAGGGTGGAACCAGTTCAATTTCTCTAAAAGAACAGTGAAGTGAACATACATAACGTAATGAGTAAAGAATTGGAGTGGTTGATCTTAATAAAATTAGTCCGGCGAGATCATATGGGGGTATTTATTATAATTTAATCGTTTTAGGCCATCGGTGAATTTATAAAAAAAAATTCTTCTTGGCGTTAAAGCCCCATTTAAAAGTCTATGTGTGGTTCATCCGTTTTTTCTATCGAAGTCATAAGGCATACTGTTGCAAAGTTTCACGGTATTTTTGGAATATTTGGGCCGTTTTAAGAACCAACATGGTTTTTGAAAAAATGGTATTTGGACTTTATAAAGTGTGTCCACGAAAAATTGTATACGTGTAAACACCAATAACATGCTTTACTGGCCAATAATTGTAAAACTCACATAATGGAGTAGAAATAATAATCCGTAACATTCATTAGTCTCATATTCGCAGAATCAGAATGGTGGCCGGAAAAATAATGTTTACAATGAAGTATATACATTTAGTGTTAAATGTACAAGATTTCAAATTTAATTTAATAGAAAATTTTTGACAAAATACAGATAACGAATTTCGCAAACCCAATTTGTTCAAACTGAAACTCAGCTACAAAGATCAATTTGTAACATCAATTCATTAATCGTAGAGCTGCCCAAAGGGGCTCATAGGTTTTTAATAAAATATATATTGATTTTTTCGTAAAAATGAAATAAGCTATCTTTAGCAATGGGTTAAATCATATTTTGAAGCTTTTAAAAATATAAATGACAACGTGGATAGTGTCTAAGATTGAGATATAAATTAATAAAACATCTCAAAATAAGGATTTGTTTTTAATACAGATTCGTGATTGCTTAGGTCTAAATATTAGAACAATTTTTAAATGTCTAACATTGAAGGAAGTTCAAGTAACCCCGGAACCTGAGCCTGTACAATACCAAAATTAATACCTTTCGATTACTAAAACAAAAGAAACTGATGACGTCAATATATCTCTAAAATATGCCTATACAGTTTTCTTATCCTCCCTTAGTTGTTTTAAAATAAACTCGGTGAAGGTTGGTATTATACTAATGCTCAATCAGCTTATTAATTTCATTTTCAATCAAGAAATAATTATTATTTGCTATTCGTTAGTAGAGTAACAAACGAACATTCTTTACGCATATACCACAAAGAATAGCAGTGGTCCGAGACAACTTTATAGCCTACTACACTCTGCATTGCAGACCTGTATGATTTGTGTGTTGGCCTGATCAAAGTTATATCAATTTTGATTATACTCTATATATCTTTATTACATTTTTCTGAGCATCAGCAAAGTCTATAAATCATACAAAGTGGTCTGAAGATAAACTATTGTCTCAATTTATGTCATACTTATACATAAATGCCTTATGAATTAATGTGCTTTTTTTATGTTAATTCCTTTTGTTTGTGTTAAATGATAAAAATATTGAAAATATGCCGTCTCCAGATGGACTAGAAAACAAGTTATTAGTGAGCAGCTGATTGGCCAATTATGCAATTAATACAAATTGATATTCCATTTGTATTTGTTAAATAATACGATATTTTTAAATACATTTCAATAAACCAAGCAAAACTAACCTAAGTCAATACTTTAGTGTGTAGGAAACTAAAGGTTTACCTGTTTGGTTTTTTTATGTTTAAATATTTCTTACCTTCAAACAGTTTTAGAAAGTGAAATTTAGACAAACGTCCAACTTAAAATGTGACTTCGTTACTTTATTGGCCTTAAAAATAAATTTTTGTGTTTAGTTAATAATATGTTAATAACAATAGACAGAGTAGTTTTAATAAAATATATGATGAATAAAATACTTCGACGGATATAACCGTTCCGAGCGTTAAGGGAGGTCGTAAATGGTTATTGCAGTTCCATGTTGGTTCTCTTTAACAGATAACCACTACATGCTGTCAATTCTGTAAAGTGGATTGAATATGAATATAGTGTATTTACGAAAAGAGGAAAAAAGGGGACAATAAAGACCAAATGCTAAGAGCTGGGAGGATTATTTACATTTCTTCCCCAGTTGTAATGATACAGCAGAAATTGAACCTTGCTCGTCTCTCGTGTTTTTTTAATGTACTGTTGTTTACACAGAAGTGTTTTCAGGTAGCTCTTTTTGCGTGCCAACAGTGACAACGTAGATCAAAAGGAACCTTGTGGACTACTTTGAGGTTAACATATTTTCGACTTTCAACAGTTCACACCTCCAGTGTATACTGTTACAACTAAAAGGTCCTTCAGTTATCGCTCTGATATTAGGATTTATTTAATGAGTATTAGGTGTGCGAAATATCTCGAGAAGGAATTGACTTATAGGATTTAAAAGTAGCATGAAACTCCATTTCTATATAGAAAAACCCAGTTCAAAAATGATAAATGTCACTCAATGGGATTTTGCTATCCGTCGGCAATAAATTTTTATTGGTCTTATGGGTAACCATTATAATGCGAAATTCGTAGAATAAATTACTGCTAAACAAACAGTGTACAACGATATGACATACCAAATAGTTATATTAGAATGACTTTTGGTTTTTAAATTTTGCATACAACTTTATTCAAGCCTATTGTTAGGCTACACATTATGTGGCGTACTCCTATATTGTCCTTGAAATAAACTCATAACCTGTTTCAAGTATTAAGTTTAATATTACCTACAATATCTAATACATTTTTATTTTATTCTCTTCCTTACATTAATGTGTATATTTACTATGATCGTGTTTTTACTCTTTCGTTTTTCTTCCACTGTGAATTTCGTATCGGAAAATCTTGTAAACTCTTGAATGTTCAGATAATTAACTTGTGTAATACGTAAAATAATTATTTTAACAATAGTGAATACTGTGGACTAGAAAAGTACGCATTGCTATTTGGAGCTGCAAGGTCATATTTAGTTTTTTTTAGATATTTATCTTTTTTAATTTGTAAAAATACTTTCGTGTTGTCACAAGAAACACGCATTTTATTATAGATAGTTATAAAACTTTCTCACTTTTCTTATTTGTAATTTGAAGGATTGATTGATTTGTAATTTGAGGATGCATAAATTGAGGGTGGAATAATGCAAACCAACAAAAGGTTTCCTTAAACACAAAAAGAATTCTACGAAGACTGTCGAAATGTATTCCTTCAGGTCTGAGATGCTTTTAGTCCTTCATTGTCTTAACATAAGAGCACCCTCTGGCACCTAACTACATTTAGAAATATTACTTACGTAGCTTGTATTTATCTTGATATTAATAAAATTTATAAGTGAGTAATAACAACATTATGTAATTTGGTATGCCGAATACATAAATCAGTAAATTATTTTTGAAATTATATCAAAATATAATGTTATAGATTTTCACAAAGATTAACCCAATTATTTTGTATATTGCCAATGTTCTCATTACATGGATATGTGTGTGTGTGTGTTGTGTGTGTGTGTGTGTGTGTGTGTGTGTGTGTGTGTGTGTGTGTGTGTGTGTGTTTACTCCTGACTCATAGTCTGTAATAAGTTGTATATACTGTATATATAAGTAGATATGAATATGCCGGTTCTAGACCACTTTTGGGACAGTCAGAAAATCAATGTAAAATACTGTCCATTGAACCATAAACAAATCTGAGAAATCAAACAGTAAATCACGAATGTAAAATAACCGAATCTATAGCTGTTTTGCTGTTCAATGTTTGCTTCTACATTTATAAGCTGTTTTAATGAAAAAATCCAGAAATCTCAATGAAAAATCTATAAACGGAAATAATGAAATTTGCTAACATTCGCTCAACAGAAAATAAGACGATTTTTACTGAATTTCTTTAATATCGTTCTTAATCACATCATAGGCTAAAAATTTCTCAGAAACCACAACCACATAACAAATCGCGTTTGTAACAGCATTTTGAAAATCCATATTGATAATTATATCGTTCTTTGAACTAGAAATATTTGTCAAACTCTTTGTTGTATCAATGACATAAATGGGTCTATTTGCTATAAATTCTTTGCGGTTGTAATACATTTCCTTATTATTGTAGTAAACTTTCTTAAAATCTTGATACATCTGATACATGATTCTGAAAAGACCACCGGAAATGTTTTAAATTTTGTAATTCATCTGGATAATAAGAACCATTCAATTTTACTCTGATATTTTTTTACATTCAAACTATCAAACTTTGAAGGATTTTTTTCTTGATTATTCTGTCTATCTGTTTGAAAACCTATAATAACGAACTTGGGATTGAAGATATTTCTATAAATATTTGTGATATCGAACGAATAAGTTGTTCCGGAAATACCTTTTTGCTCAATACATTGCCAATCTAGAAAATTAAACGTGATGTTTTGAGATTTTATAATTTCATCAATCAACTGAATTTTACTCGTGGTTTTGTAATCAATCATCGGAACTCTAATGAAAAACTCGTTAATTGTAATTTTGCCATCAACAGGCATAACATTTCCAGTTGCAGTCTTCAGAATCACATCATCGTCTTCAGCTCTTATGAAACTAATGTAAAATCCACCTTTATAGATTGGAAAATTTACATTTTCAAAGAATCCTAAGCCGAAATGTGCTAAATCACCGACCGCTTCAAATTGTCCAAATTTAAAAGTTGATTCAAAACTGTTTGAAAATACATCACTTTTGGAATAACAAATAGTTCCTTTAATTGTGCTTAATTGGCCACAGTTTTCGACTTCTTCTATCAATTTTATTGTGTTTTCTTACTTCAATCTTAGAAAATAAAAACGGTATAAAATTATCGATTAATCTAACATTATCAGTTCCAAGATATGCTTGACCATCTTGTTTTGTTAAAGTTCCAGAAATATAAAAACTGGAAGTTAGACGAGCAAAAGTTATCTCCAAAATCAATATTAAACTCAGTTCTTTTATTCGGTTCATTCAAATGTTGTTTACTAATTGGATAGAAATTTTTAAACTCCGCCCTTTCAATATCACTAGCATATTTTCTGTAGTCCGCCATTTAATAAGAGAAAATTTAGAAATTTTAAACATCATGTATAAGAAAGATATCAGTTTTTCATCGATCTAATGTACGTTTTTATAAGAAAAGATATAAATTTTAGTAAAATAATTAAAAAGATTAGAGTCATTTTTAATGATCTACTTCGTCATATTCGGGATTCTCTTCCTTAAATTTTGCGATCTCGGTCACATATTTCAATAAAATTTGCACAGGATAGTAACCGCTATCTATAATATTGTTCCAATCAACTGTATCTTTATTTTCATCCAAAAACTTTATACTCAAGTGTTGATAGAGGCAAAGAACAGACATATGATCTTTTAATTGATAATGTATATTTTCTTGAATGAACTCTGGGGACAGATTTTGATATTTAGCAATGTTATACCAATTCAATTTGTTTACGTATAATCTCATCATATCTTCGGATAATTCATATTTTTGAGAAATATCATCCCAATGTTCTTTTTTCAAATCTCTTTCGTGTTGCATTATAAAAAGATCGAAAGCACTGTAATGTCCCCCCGCCATCTCTATTTATTAGGAAAAAATTTCAAAGTTTTATAAATTTGCTCTTTTTTAGCGTTACATTCAGCACATTTTCCAGAAAACTCTTTTAACTCCATTGATATTTGCATAGTATTTTATATCATTTGTTTCAGTTTTTGCCTTACACCTCACACAATATATGAGCGCCATTTATTTAGGGAAAATTTATCGTGCATTAAAAACCCTACGCGAATACCTATTTCAGTAAGATCTTCCTCCATATTATTAAGTTTTTCTTCTAATTTTTGAAATTTGACAGCATAAGAATCATTGTATTCAACAAATTTATGACCAATATTCTCAAAAGTTTTCGTAGCATCTAAACTAAACTTATCAAAAGACTCTTTAAATCTAGTAAGTTTTTCATTAATTTCACCAACTTCATCTACTGATCTTTTACTTCTTTCATCAAGTTTTTTCATAGACTTCTGTTGTAAAATCTTTAACATGCTGTTTATGATTCTCATAATTTTGTTTTAGTTCATTAAACATTTTAATAGGATCTTCTAATTGAATCATTACAACAACATCAAATGGATTAATTCCTTTACTAACACCGCTAATTCTTTTTCCTTTAAAATCTAAGGCATTTTTAACATTCGGATCATGTAAATCAACAATATCGATGTTTTCTGATAATTTTAGAGGTTTTAAAATTTGTTCTTTAACAACAACATCATGTTTGTCAATACCAGGTCGAACACCGACAATTCTTTTCTTATTAGCCAAACTAACATAATTCTTTTCAACTTTGATTGCTTCAGTAATTTCATCAGCTTTTTCGATGTGAGACATTAAATTGGTAAATAATTTTTTTTACACCATCATCAACTTCTTTTTCCAATGTTTTTATTTTATCAGCAACTTCATTTGAACTCATGAAATTTGCAAGTTTGTTATCATATTCTGCTTTAAAATCTTCAATCTCGACAGCAAACATATCTGAATCTGGAAGGTTTTGTAATACATTTTCTAACTTGTTATCAAACTCATTTCTCAAACTATCAAAATTGAAACTATTATCTACATTTTGAATAATTTGTGTTCCAAATACGTCAAAAATATTTTGTGAATCCATATTTATTAAGCAATAATTTGTTAACAACTTCTTTAAAATCTTTACCATCACTCAGTTCATTCAACACAAAAACACATAAATGACCACAAATTGGGGGATCTTTATAGTCTTGAATCTGAGAATCATTGTAGTAGACGCTTGATTTTTTCAAATATTTAATCAATTCTATAGGTGGTTTGTCCTCAATTCTTCCATACGAATCAAAATAACATGCATTCTTATCATTTTTATAATAACAAATCCAATGCGTTCCACTTCCCATAATCGAGTCTAAATTCACAATTCCACATTCAAATTTCTTAACTTTTTCAGGTAATGTATCTCTCATGAAGTTTCCTCTAAAATGTTTAATATTTTTGCAGATTTCTTCCAATTCCCCGAATGTTAAAGGTTTAAATTTTTTTTTCAATGTTTGATTTCACGTAATTCAAAGTTTTTTCATCTAATCCAGATCCTGTAACATCTTCCAACTCTTTATCTAACCAATTTAAAATGTTTCGAACAATAGGAATCACATCTTTTTTAACGATTGGAGCAGCTTTACGAACATAAGGAACAACATTTTTAACAACTGGAATATTTTCTCCAAAATCTAATAAATCTTTTAAAAGTCCACCATTTTTGAGTTCTTTCAACTGATTATACGAAAATTCTATTCTGGTTCCTTTATTGTTTTTCTTATGTTTTTCGAGTTTATTGTATTGTCTATTTGTTAAAAATATCTTATCTTCGCCATTTTTTAGTTGATCTATTTTAAATTGAATACTAACGGGTATTTTCTTCTTAAAAGCGGATTTTATTTTTTCTTTCTGATTTTTGCTGAAATTTACATTCACCTCCATTTATATAGTTAAAATTTCAAGTTCTCTTCGATTCCCATTCCTAGTTTTCTCTTCAAAAACATTGCTCCAGCTGTTTGGAAGCGCAACAAATCTTTCACCTAAACTAGCATCTTTTGATAAAAATCTATCCATTGCTTTATCTTGCAAAACTTTATCTGCGATATGTCTGGAATTTGTGTCTCTATGTTTTGCATAAAAAATATCGTGTTCCATAGCAGCTTGATCTAATTTATTTATACCAGGATCTCCTCTTTTTTAGTCTTTTTTCGAGTTTTGTTCCAGGCCCCAGATACTGATAAGTTGGTACGTGTAATTCAAAAGGTAAATTGTTGATAAAATCATTCAAAAGTCCACTACCCTCAATCATAGATGAACTTATTGCCGGCAAAACTCGTTTTAAATATTTAATTCCATCAGGTTTTTCAATCATTTCATCAAGTTTGTTCGAAATAAAATCTTTAATCGCTTTCTTTTCGTTCAAAAAATTGTTGTTTCCAGCCTTCTCTTGAGCATAAATATAATTAATAATTCCATCGAGTTTTGTCAAATCGTCGATATATCTGTACTCAATCTTATTATCACTGTATTTTCTCACACCTGATCCTTCGATTCGTTTTTCCCAAATTGGTTTAATCAAATTGAGATATTTTTTACCTTTACTTGACTTTGGTTTCTTAGTTGATGGATCATTATTTTTGTAAATTGAATCAGATTTCCATAAAATTTCAGTATACTTTTTCAAGTCTTCTTCAGAATATAAACCGTCTTTTGGAACATCAGTGCCTGTTAATAATCTCCATAAACCTTGAGTTCCTTCATATGTTTTTTTCATTAATAATGATATCATTATGCTCAAAATTCACGGGCAAATTTCCAATCATAAAACTTTTCTTTTTTCTGTCCCAATACAAACCAAATTTATCATCCTTTGCTCTAGGAAGAAATTTTTTACCAATTTCACCAATTATTATATCCGTTGTTTCCAGGACTTATTGGTTCAACTATGGTAGAGTCTTTCAATGATTCGAGGTCTAAATGGTGTTGAAGATGGTAATTTTGGCAATTCAAACTCAGATTCTGGTATCGAAATATCAGCAAATTGTCGTACAACTGGAACCAAATTCATCAAATTTTGATTATCCGCTTAAAACATTTTCAATTTTGCCCTCCAACATTTTTTTATTGCAGATGTTACAGGTTGATTAATTTTTTTGAATAAATTCTTGTTCTTTTTCATCAATTCGAATCTGTTCTTTAAATTCTTTGATTAATTTCTTTTCTTTTTGATCAAGTTTTTTCGCTTCTTCAGAAGTTACGTTCGCCATTTATTTAGGAAAATTTTGAAACGTAAAACGTGGGAACGTGGGAAACGTGAACACGAAAACGTGAACACGGGAACGTAAAACGTGAACGTGGAACGTGAAACACGAACGTGAAACATGAACGTCAAACGTAAACACGAACGTGAAACATGAACGTGAAACATGAACGTGAAACATGAACGTGAACGTGGAACGTGAACGTGGAACGTAAAAACGTGAAACATGAACGTGAAACATGAACGTGAAACATGAACGTGAAACATGAACGTGAACGTGGAACGTGAACGTTGGAACGTAAAAACGAGAAACACGAAACGTAAACGTGAACGTAAAATCATGAAAACAACTAGATTATCACACGTTTATATTGGAAAATTTATTCAAATATTTACCATTTTTAGGCTTCAAAGTTAGATTAATAGTTTAAAAATCCATAGTCTTCTTTCCAAATTTTATCACACAATTCATTAAAGTGGTTAAAACTCATATCAGATCCCACATAATTGTTTGTAAAATCTTTCTCGAATAGTGATCGTCTTGCTTAAAAACACACAACATATTCAAATTATTTCTAATAACTTGTTTATCAACCTTTGAAAAAGCATTGAGAAAGATAGATACAAGATATGTTTTTGTGACGAGACATTACGAAATATTCCTTAATAACGTCCTGATTTTCCAAAATACAATCATCAAAAAACGATTAACGAATTGGGTTTTACATTCGCTTAACGGAACTATGTCCTCAGAAGCATTATAAAAATATGATATTTTCTTACTTACTTAAGTTCTTCTCAATATTTTCAAATCTTTCTTGTAATTTTTTATAGGCGTCTTGTTCTAAAGATTTACTAAAAACATACAAATTGGAATAAGGAATCAACCTATTGTAGATAAAATTCAATAGTAAAGTTTGTTTTTCCACATCCACTTGAACCAACAATTAAACAATCTGATTGGTTGATCTTTCTTATTTTCTTCAAACGTTTGAAGTTTTATCTGATCTTTTTGCTTTAAAAATTTCTCCATTTAAATAGAAGATTTTCATCTTGAAGCAACGCTTGCGAAAATGAAAGCTGTTCAAGTTGACTTCAGAAAGCTCTAAATTAGTTTTAAACTTGGAACATCCTATACACTTAGAGGAAGAATCAAATTATTTTATCGGTTTAAGCGGTTTTTATTCTGACAATTTTGTAATAAATATTAGTGAAAGTTCTCCTTATTGTATAGGATTTAGTGAGAAGAACATAACAAAAATATTATGGTTTAAACAAAGGATATTATACCTTCGATCAAATAAAAAATTCCCTTAAAAATTATCTGAAAACATTCAAACAATCAGATAAATCTTTAAACTTTGACGAAAACAAGTTTGAAATGCAAAAAAATTATCTCTCTAATAAAATTCAAATAAAATCACCAGTAAGAAATAATGTTTTCAGCAATTATTGTAGATTTAATTAGGGTTTGTTCAAGAAACTATTGAGCCAAATCAGGTATATTTAGGAAATAAAACGCCAAAATTTAGACCGTTTGATGTAATTGAAGTACATTGTAATCTCGTTGAAACCTAGTTTTGAAAATCATACCGAACATTTACACAAAGAATCTGAAATTTTGTACACTTTTTTCCCAAATGTTGCTTATGGATCAAAAATCAGTGAAAAACCGAATGAAATCGATTATATTCCAATTAGAAAAAATATGAAAAGAATTCAAAAAATCGTTCTTAACTGTTCAAGACTCTGAGGGAAATTTTATTAAATAATGAGAGTAAAACAACAATATATTTAAGATTGAAAAAGGAATAAAAATGAGTTGATGATGATGACAAAATTTCATATATTTTTAACTTAAAAAACAAGGGGCTATTCGAATGGCCCCTTAACAATCTTCATCCTGACCCTGTTTTTATCAATGAATCTAGACTTTATACTGAAATAAAAATTACTAGTTAAATTTCTTTTCTATCTAAATGGAGTCAGTTGAAGACCTACTCAACAATCAACTTAGATTTAAAAGCAAACATATCTTTACAATTGTTGACGAAAATAATGAATTTTGGTTTAAGGCTAAAGATGTTGCAGAAATATTGGAATTTAAAAATACGAGACAAGCTATCATAGATCATGTTAAAGAAAATACAAAAAAAAGCTTTGAAAACATAGATTCTGACAAGGGTATCGAATCGCGACTCTTACAAAAATTACATCCAGACACTATTTTCATCAATGAACCAGGCATATATTCTTTTAATACTGAAATCTAAAATGAAGATTGCAGAAACGTTTCAAAATTGGGTTTTTTAGAAGAAGTTTTACTAGAACCGAGTATTAGAAAATATGGCGAGTACAAACTTGAAAACGAAAATAAGCAGTTAAAAGATGAAATAAAACAGTTACAAATTTCAGGTCAAATGAAATCCTTGAAAATAGAGAATCAAGAATTGCGAATGGAATTAAATGAAGAGAGATATGATATGTAAAAATTTTTGATAAGAAAAAGCACCATGTTTTTGTAATTAATTAAGAAGAATCACATGTGGGAATGGCCTTATTACGTTATCAGAGCTCAGAAACGAGAAATACCAAACCGATTAAAACATCTAAAAATAAATTATCCTGAATTAGAGATTTTGTTCATTGATGACGAACCAAATTCTATCAATCTGTATAACCAAATGAAAGAATCTTTGAATATTTTATACAACGGAAATCATTTTACTACAAATATGGCAGAATCTCGACTGATTTATAGAATATCTAAATTACACGATGAAAATGTTAATAAATTTTATTAAACTCTCGAATTATGATAATTTTTTTTGTAAATGTTTTTGAAAGATAAGGTAACCATTGAATGATTCGTCCACACTCGCAAAGAGTCGGTTTCTTTTGACTTTCTCGTTTTAATTCTTCTAGCACAATCTCTACAAAAAGCCTTCTTGTTATCTTTACTATAATGCCAATCGTAAAATTTGGAAATATCCTTAATTTCTTTACAAACGCAACATTTTTTCTCTTCTAACGTTAATTTTTCTAATTTATCGTATAATTCTCTTGCATATTTTTTATGACAATCCTTACAATAATCCATCTTTGGTATTCCTTATTTTTATGAAAAGCTTCAAAATATTTAAATTCTTTGCACCTTGAACATTTCTTTTGAGCCTCCATTTATATAGAAAAAATCTTTGACTTTCTCAATTCATATTCATAAAACTTTCCGGTTATTACTTCATTATTTAAATCTTTTATACTATAAGTTACAGGATCTGTGTTATTAATTTGATAAATCACAAAGATTTCTCTTGACCAATTGTTCTTATATTTGTTCGAAAATGTTTGTTTTTTACTAACAATTCTTACATGATCATTGACTTTAAATTTAGTTTTCGTGTGAATTTCAGGTGGAACATACTTGAAAACGGTCTCTAATAACTCCTTTTCTGCATCCTTATCTACGTCTTTCGGTTTAATTTTGATTGTGCTGTGAACTGTATCGTTATATTTCTTTACGATTTCTTGAAGAATATCGATCCATTTAAAGTTTTTATTAATCTCAAAAATTACTTTCATTCTCTCATTTTGAGTTCTGTTATATCTCTCTACAATACTTGATTTCTCTTCGTTTGCAGTATGATAAATCTTAATGTTGTATTTCCTCAAAACATCGTTAAATTCTTTATTTTTAAACTCTAAACCCTTATCTGTATGAAGTAGGTTAGGAGGTTTTGTGATTGATCCTTATGGCATCTTTTACTATATCTTCGACAGCTTTTGAAACATCCTTGCCGTTTTTTCTTTTGATAGCTCTTGACCAAGCATATTTTGAGAAAGTATCAATAACATTTAACATATACTTAAATCCATCATTTTGATCTGAATAGTTAGACATTATAACTAAATCTGCTGCCCATAAATCGTCAATTCCTAAAGTTATAATTTTTCTCTTTTTAAACTTTTTTCGTACTGGTGCATGAATTTCTCGAGCTTCAATCTCTATCTCATCTTTAGTCTTCAATTCTTGCTTAACAGGTTTTGGATTTGGATTCTTTATAAACTTACTCTTGTTTGTCTTACATTTTGAACATTTTGCTGCAATTCTATACAATCCGTTTTGAGTTTGAACGATTTTTGAATCTATATTTTTCGTTTTTTTTTACACTTGTGACAGTAAATCAAATCATCTTCCATTTATATATCAAAGTTTCCAAGTTTATTTAATTCATCTAATATATCAGATTTTGCTTCATTTTTATAGCCATACGGTACTGTATCGATCTTATTTTCTAGGACATTTCTCTTATCATCTTTAGCGTTCAGTGCCAGCTTGTTTATGGTGATGGTATACAAATCATGTTTATAGCTTTTGATTACTGTCATCTCCCTAAATTCTTCTTTATCTTCGAACAAACATCTCTTCAAGTTTTCGATATTTATTGTTTTATTTACAACGCTTCTCTTAATTCCTTTACATCTTACTGGATTTTTGTCTAGATATTTGTACGAGTACATCTTTGATCTCAATCCACAAAATTCTTCTAATATCTCGCCGTTCAATTCGTCTTTGAATTTCCCTATTACCTTCTTATTTTTAGTAGTGAAACATTCGTGATCTTTTGGATAGTCGCTCGTATCGAAATCATCTATATTTTCCTTAATAATTTTAAAGGGATCTCGTTTCAATTCTAGGAAATAACTGTCTGTATCCATGTAACACAGATTCAAATCTGGATCAAACTTCTTTTAATTTGTTGTAATAAAACTCGTACATTAGCAATTTTGAGAGGTCGAGAACTGAAAATCCTATGTAAATCGGTTTGTTAAATTTAACCTTTTGTTTGTACATGTGACTCGCTATACAGTTGTCGTCAAAGATATTGAAACATTTGAAATTCGTTTTTCTTAGCTTGTTTCATTGAAAATTTTCTTCGTTTCCTAGTTTAATATCACATCTATTTCTTACATTTTTCCATCGATTTTCCAAAAACCGAGTTGTTCATAAGCTTATAAAAGTCCTTCTCAAAGTCACTTATAGCCTTGGTTCTCATACTAGTATTAAAATCGATATATTCTTTCATGAAATGTTTCTGATCAAACGCAATAACCCTATTCACATGTTTTAAAATCATACCTTGTTCCAAATAGAAACTTCAAATTTCTCGAATGAACAACGTATTCAGTTTTATCCAGTAGAGTTGTGCAAAGTTTGTTTTTAAAATGTTCTGGAGCAAGAGGTAAATCCTTGTGATGTTCATGTAAATTTGTTGGATATTCTAGATCGACTTCAAGAATATAGCCATAATCTTCGTCGCCAGTGAGTTCCAAAATTGTTTCTTTCCATTCTGCTGTTGTATACGTTTTAGGATCCATCCACTTGATTTCGTTATATGGTAAATTTTGCATAAGACCATACCCATAAAGGTTGTTTGCATCGACGTACAACAGATAGCTTTCTGGTTTTGTCTTATCGAAATCTTTCAAATATTTGTTATTTGCTTTAACATATCGTTTAATACACTGAGAAATGCCTCCGCGAATACCTTTTTCGATCATCAAATACATATTATAATCACTAATTAATTGTAATTCTATCTTCGTTTAATTTTAACATTGCGTCCCATGCGAGACTGGGAGCTGTTAGATAGTGTGCCGGATCGAGTTTATAGCAATTCAAACAAATATTCCTAAAATTTTCAAAGATATCAGCGAGCAATAGAACATCTTGAATGTTATAGAGATCAGAGTAATTTCCTAGATTTTTCTCTTTTAATTTGTTCCAAACATTTAAGTAGTGTTGAAAATCTTTCTCAGATATGCTCTCATCTGTCAAAAGTGAATAGAAATCTTGAATTCCTCAATTCTTCTGTGTAATCAAGTTTTTCAATACTGTCGATAAATTCATAGGGAAATATTCCTTTTCCAGATAGAATTTTAAAAATCTCGTCGTCGTCATTTGGCTGTCTTTCTATTATCTCATTCAGTCCATCTTGTTATAAAATGATTTGTATGTTTTGAAATCATCTTTTTTTGAGGTTTTTAGCTAACTTTTCTATAGACGATGCCATAAATCTGAACGTATCTACGAAAGAAAACTTGATGAATTTTCTTGGCTTATCACCTTCGAATTCATAGCCATATCCAGAATTTACAGAATAATTTATATATTTTTCATCGGTGTTTGCAAACAAATCAACATTTCCATATTGTTTAGCCAATTCTTTTATGTACAAATGAGTATCGTAATTTGACATATTGTGACAGAAAACGGGAATATTCTGAGGAAATTTCAAATTCAGATTACAAATTCTATGAGCTGCACCTCGAAATTTTCCAGTCAAATGACAGTGATCTCTGCATTTTTTGAATGCATCATAAGCAGAACTCCAATTATCTGGTAAAAACCCTAAAGTTTTTTTCAGTGTCTTGATACGATATTTCTTCACAAATGTGGCAAAGATTTGAATTTTGATACGAAATTTCTTCTTCGTCAGTCAATTTCATGGGCTTCATGTTCTTTGAATTATATTTTTTAGCTATGTACTTCGATAATTTATTGAGCTCTTCAAACAATTTTGTAGGAACGTTCGGCAACTCTTCTTCATTTTTTTGCTCGATAACATATCGGCTTGTACATACGATTGGTCACATTAGACACTAAATATAGAGTAAACCCATAAGGAATATGCTTCTGAATCTTGGTTGTAGTCGATTTTTGCGGATTGTTTTTGCATGTGGGAATCTTCTCTAATATGCTTTCAAAATCCATATAAATAACGTACGGATGGCTAAATTTCTTTTGGTAATTGGTAAATTTAGTTGTTTGACCCGGAAACGGCATAATTGGCTTGCAAACTTCATGTTGCTTACAAATTTCTAAATGATCTGATAAAGCACTATATTTGTAGAAATGGCTTAAACATCTTCGACACAAGAACGTCTTGTGAGCATTTTTTGATATCTGTGAACTCGCTAATCTACTTAAAATCTGTTATCAAAACATAATGGGATTTATCATCTTGTTTAACATACAATAAATCAACTTCTAACTTGGCGTCATAAACTTCTGAAATTTGCAACGGTACTATGTGTAGTTTTTTCATCAAAAGTAATAGACATTTACAGACATTTTCGGATACTTTGTACTTTGCTTTGCTGCTTCGTTTTTCAAATAATTGTATATCTTTTAAAGACATAGGATAGTCGAATCCAGAAAATATCTCATCGTTCACGAATTTTTCGTATTGTTTTGCTCTGTCAACATGAGTCTCGGGTTTTTCAATAGCGCATCGGATAGAGTAAATAAAGCAATAATCATCTTTATTTTTGATATTTACACAAGCTTTTTTATCTTTGATTTCCTTTGGTAAATCGATATATGATCCTGCGTTCATAAATTCATGTTTATTAAGGCTCAAAATCAGTTGTTTACAACGTTTTAATGTCCAACCAGAGCTCTTATTTGGATGATTTGTCTGTTCTCGATGTGTTAATTTATTAAATTGCTTAGTAATAAAGTCGTTTACGTCGAAGATTTCGTCCGCTTTTATAGTAAAGTACATTGGACAAGTTTGTGTTTCACCGTTCACTAAAGTTCGTTCGTATTCGCATTCTAAAGAGAGATAGCCCTTCATATTTTTAACGGTTTCTTGAAATTTTTCGATTAAACTTTTAATCTCTGGCCTCATAATTGATAGATATTTGTAAATTGACATGAACTTATCGTTTAAATTCGTTAAAATGTATTGCTTGAAAAGACCGTGTATTGAGGATAAAACTTCTACATCAATGATATTTTTAGGTTTTTCGTTAAGAGTTTTGTCAATTTCTTCGATCATTTCAGACTTAGTTTTTATCGTTTGTTTCTAAGGACAATTTTTCAGCGATTGATTGAATTTTTTCATCATTAAATAGATTGAGATCTTTTTTATCTTCCTTAAAGCTTTTCTTTAATTCACGCAATTTTTCTATATTGTACATCTTTTCGTGACCATCGATTTGATTCTCTTTAGCCCAAGTCCTCAAATAATTTAGTTCTTTATTATAAATTTCTTTGTTCTTCAAATGATTTTTTCGAATTGTAATGACGAGTATAGTGATGTTCAAAAATGTCTTTTTTGCAGTATGGGCACTCTATCTTTTTCCGCTCCATATTTAAAGAGCAAAAATTTGTAAACTAAAATTTTGAGAAGTGGTGATTTTTGTGACAACTTGACACAAAATCAGCACAATTTCTGGTCAAATGTTTTCAGATTGTTCTATTTATTATAGAAAAATCTTTTAACTAAATTTAGTTAAAAGATTTTTCTATAATAAATGGCGGCGCTGTTACAAGAGTTGAATAAGTTTGGTGAACTAAGATTCAAAGAATATAAGAAATTAGTGGAATTGGAAAGAAAAAAAGAGATATAGAATCTTGAATTTGGAGAAAATGAAAGATAAGTTCGGGATGACAATAATTGCCGAGTTGGAAGATTGTAAAGTACACTTGCCGAACAGATTTTTAACTGTTTTGGATGAAAAAAAGATTAAAGAATTAAACAAAAATGAAAAATTACACTTGGTTGTTACTGGAAAGAAGACTATTAAAGAAAAAGACTGTGTTACAATTAACTTTGTAGAATAAAGATTTTTTATTAAGATTTTTTGATTTTTTCATTAAAACAGCTTATAAATGTAGAAGCAAACATTGAACAGTAAAACAGCTAAAGATTCGGTTATTTAACATTCGTGCTTTCCTGTTAGATTTTATTAGATTTGTTTTATGGTTCAATGGACAGTATTTTACATTGATTTTCTGACTGTCCCAAAAGTGGTCTAGAACCGGCATATTCATATCTACTTATATATATATATATATATATTCAGGAATAAATTTACCTCAAAATGGAAGTTATTATGAAAAATCATGTGACGAGGGTCTCTCACCATTTATTCAACATACTCGTATTACAGCAGTTATTGTAGATAAAAAAATATGGTTTTAACAAAGGAAGAAATTATTATAGATTTTTTTTAACGCATAGGTAACTTGGTACTTATTTTTACAGTTTTATAAACATTCGATATCAATTGAATAAACGTAATAAAGACCACATATCTTAATGCTGTAACTGTGTTACAAAAACATTTCTAAACAAATTTAAATGTTTAAATTTTTTATCTTCGTAAAAACACACTATGCATATTATTTATGACTAACATTATAATTGTTAAACAAGTGTATTATTTTACATTCGTAAAAAAATCAGTATATCTTCTTATTTAACAGTGTATAGTGATATGTCCAGAATGTTATTAAATTTTTATTGAATTACCTAAGCATTAAGTAATAAAATTTAATTTTCACTAATTAAAATTTAAGAAATATTTTGTAAATATAAAACGAGATTAATCTAAATTGAAATATCGATATAAATTACTAAGCTCAAAATCCAATTCCCTTAAGATATTTTGTCTTTCGTGTCACGAAAAGCTTAAGGAAGGGATTCCTCGATTTGCCTAACAAAGGCTCCCTCAGGGGTTTGTTGTTAAACAATTATTTTTTTTCTGCGTTCGGAACACCCTGAGAGAAATACTTAATGAGCAATAAAACTCCACTTTGAGCGAATAGGTTTAGTTTAAAGGCTTATGTGCTCTCTAGATGACTTATATTAAACTAATGGAAAAAATAGGAAGGAGCGAAAATAATTCTTTTAATATTTAAGTTATCCATAAATTTTATGTAACTTATATGTACATAAATTATTAATAACATTTAGTTTAATTAAAACATTAAATCATTTGCTGTTTTATCGCCTTAACAGTTTATGTTGTGTTTAAAAAAATCTTATCACAAGCGTGAAATAAGATTTTAAATATTTTTTTGCTGTTTAGATTTTTGCAGTTTGTTTACATATAGTTCAACGTTTAGTAAAATTTGGAATGTGTGAATATTTAAATGGTAGGACCAGTTAATATTTACATTGGTCGCCTATTAAACATTAATCTATTAAATAACTGTTTCACATATGCAATTATTAAAAATATCTAAAATTATTGTATTCTGAAATTAACAGCCACTAACAGCTTTGGCTTCATAATCAAAGCTATCAGTGAAATACTTGTTTGTTAATTTTGTAATAATTGAATTTTTAATTAATTATGAAAATGACACCGGTTAAATGAAAGGTTTCGTTTTGTGAAAGCCGTTGTTTAAGTATGAATAATGTCATTCTTTAAATAATCATAGTCGTTTTTACCGTCTAAGGGAGAGAAGAGGGTCTGGAGAGTGTTTCAGGGTTATGATGCTTAGCGTGGCATATCAGTAATGCTTAGAGCGAGGATTTTACAGCTTTTATAAGTACAGTGGCATAAAACAGTTACACAGCTGTATTTTATCTTTTACATAATTTATTATTCCAATATTTCAGTGAATCGTACCAGCGAACTCAATGAACGTTGCTAATTAACTACATTTTCACGGACACATATCAATGCTAGTTTTACGCTTTGTTAACCGATATCTATTTTGGTTACTGACGTATAATTTTTTTTGTAAAACTTATCTTTACTATCGCAAATATTTTGGATTTGCGTGCATAAAATATAATTTTGGCGTGCAAAACTTGAGAAAGGGAGCGGATAGCATTTGCCGAAAAGATGCTCGTCGTTTTCATATACTGTAACACTAGAAAATGTCAAAGATCTGTTGTACTTTCTGCGGTAAGGTAAGATAATGTATTAAAATAGCTTTAAACATGTCAACGAGTGAATTTTTTTAAAATAAACATGTGTCGAATAACTATTATGAGGGATAATCAGCTAAATGGTTTCCAATGCTTATCTAGACCATGCAGCTCTATTTGACTACATTATTATGCAACGCCGATATGTCGATAGGATAATTTTCAATATTGTGATACAATGTATTATATCGCACTATGTGTGTTTTGCATGGTCTTCGCTGAAGAATATACAACATTTCCAATCTAAACCTTATTTTATTCTCAAAATAATGTCCTGCGTACAGACATACAGACAGACAAGTTTACAGAAAGAATTGTTTATACAAAAAAAAAATAAATAAATAAAATTCAGAACAATAAACTTATTGATCATAGAAGTCATTAAATGCTACTAAATGTAAATAATACAATACTATTCCAAATTATTTATTTTTTTAGATGAGGCCTTTCGAAACCAAAGGTTTCATCATCAGCAGACACCACAAATAAATATTTACATTCTTTTCATTACAATTAAAATAACATATTGTGTAAATATGCAAATAAAAAAAATTAGAAATATTTAATCTAGTATGAAAAATTAGATATGGCTACAGTAACATTTTTGAATAAATTGAGAAGAAATAAGAATGGAATATCTAACTTTTTATAATATTTTATTGCTCCAAGACTCTTCAATAGAAGTCATTATTTTCTATATAGAAATGAAATTTTATGAAAATTTTAAGGAGAAACAACTTTATTGAGATATATTGGTATGTGATACATCTACTTTTTTGTTCATTAACTTGGGCTTACCCATAGTTTATATAGTAAATATCAACAAACTGATTTACAAATTTATTATTATTTACTTGTAAGGATATCTAGCATACATTTATCAGGTTATTTCATGTTACAATATTATGTAGCTGCATTCAATTTATTTACAAATACATTTATTAGATGACTTAACCGTTGCTATAATAAATACGTGGCAAACATATTCGTTAACGCTTAGCTAAATGCCATTGAGAAACATTCACTACAATTTAACTCAGTGTTGCCTATATAGAAATGAAACTTCACCAAAGCGTTCTAGTTTATATTTAATTTCATTTTAGGGTGTATACATCCAAATATACATGTACTTAATATAGTCCCTTAAGAGATAGACTTTGCTTGTGCTCATCCAACGAATTTCATAAAATACTTATAAACTACCTTATCGTCACAACAGATTAAGATATTATATGTAAGGGCATATTTTGAGTCAGTAAAACTGAATTTCAATATTAAAGAAGCACAATAAAAAAGCACTAAAACTGAAGCTTTATCCTGCAAACCGTGATGGGGAATAAAAACAGTTACAGACGAAGCCAAACATTGACAACAGAACACACACTAATTAAGAGTGCCAGACTTTACGGGTAACAAGTGTTGTTATATATCTTACACAAAATGTAACACAACCGTAACTATATGGTTGGTATTGGATGTCCCATAATTAGATAGGTTGCTATTAATGAGTTAAACCAATTTAAAATGCTAATCTCAAAATTGGAATCTCATGAGATATGTTGAATACATAAATCAACTAATATGACGTATTCCAAATTAGTAGTATTTGTAAGTATATTTTCGTTAAATGTTTCTAGAATTGCATCGTAATACATATAAACGGTATTGTTTATAGTATGGTTAAGTCGAATTTTAAGAGAGGGCAATCTTTTTCTTTGTCTTACTTGACTTCTTCTCATTGGCCAAAATGCCGTGAGGCTGCTTATCAAACTGGATAAGAGAGAGCTTTCGATACAGTCAAAGATTGGAAGTGTGTATAGAAGATACTCCAAGTTTTTTCCCGGTACTATTTCTATTTCAAATTAAATATGTGGTGCCTTTACCATGCGATAACTGGCTCTCCCGAAACAGAAAAATCTGTTTTAGTTTTCACAAGAAATTTTTACATATGTCATTACCGAAATATAGCTATATCCCCTGCCCACTTTAACTGGAAGAGGCTGGAAACAACTACCCTCCAATCTTCCAGCTAGAGCTATAGTGCCCGCTGTCCCTTCCCTTGATGAATATAACATGTTATTTTAGAGAAAATGTGGGCCCTGCCTCCGACGTACTCATCTTGTCACTCCGGCGGCAGCGGAAAGATCATTTTATGGCTAAAAACAGGGAAGATTCTTCTCATTTTTCATACATCAGAACAGAAAGTAATTACATAAAATATAGACCTGTTAGAGATTATATTTGGTTACTTTAGGATTCAAACTCTCGAATATGAATAATAAGTGTACATTTATATTCTTCCCCAAACATATAGACTGAGATAATACAATGAATATGCATAAATAGTTTTTTTCTGAACTGCCTGTGGTTCTTGCATCATGAGTTAGTAGTATAACGTATGAAATGTTTGAAATTTTTAGCGCTTTTTCCTACTCGGTTTTTGTATACGAGATATACTTTTTTTTATTAAACCTACTTTTTTGTTTTTGTAAAAGTAAAAATTATATGTAGGTAGTCATGGTTTTTAGGTAGTAAACTATCTAGGTTAATCAAGTTTACGTTTATGAGTTTAATATGTGAGAAAGAAAGCAAATATCTGATTTTCAATGTCATATTTCAGAGCTTGTTAGATGGAATCATTGAAATTAACCTTGTTCCAGTCTAATTTTTAAGTAGACCGGTAATAAATTATTAATATATCGAATGAATGTTATTGATAAAAGTAACAACATTATTTCAACAACAGTCAAATTTATATGGAGTACACATACACTTACAGAACGTTAATTTCAGAACTATGCAAATGGTTTGCAATTGCATTTTATACATTATTTCGCTTTCCTCTAGGAACAATAACAAGGGAACAGTAGCCAAGTGTACAGCAAACAGTCATTGCCTCAGTTATCTATCGATATCGGACGGAGTCGGTTGTTGATTTCTCCAGAGATTCAAACCATTCGTTTATTTGTACTGATTCAAATTTTCTAGAACTAACTATTTGAATTTTTAAAATCCTTTTACCGGAATATGTCGTTACAATTTTTATGTACAAGCAGTTATACGAGTCTCTATACAAAATTTTCTATTTTAAGGTTTATACAAAAAAACTACTATATACTAATAAACACGATAAAGTAGTTGAAGAACTCTTAGATTTAATTTTTAGAGGCAATAACGGAACGATAGTAGCCCTTGGTTGTTAAACGTAAAGTTAAAAACCATAGGTTGGTCTAAAAGGTTTAATTTGGATAAAAGACTCATTTTCCGGCCATTGTATTCTATTGCCCTTTAAAAGGATAGTTAACATTTATATATAAATATAAAATTTATAGTTGAGTATAAATGAAATAAACAAAATGTTTTAAAGGGTGGAACCAGTTCAATTTCTCTAAAAGAACAGTGAAGTGAACATACATAACGTAATGAGTAAAGAATTGGAGTGGTTGATCTTAATAAAATTAGTCCGGCGAGATCATATGGGGTATTTATTATAATTTAATCGTTTTAGGCCATCGGTGAATTTATAAAAAAAAATTCTTCTTGGCGTTAAAGCCCCATTTAAAAGTCTATGTGTGGTTCATCCGTTTTTTCTATCGAAGTCATAAGGCATACTGTTGCAAAGTTTCACGGTATTTTTGGAATATTTGGGCCGTTTTAAGAACCAACATGGTTTTTGAAAAAATGGTATTTGGACTTTATAAAGTGTGTCCACGAAAAATTGTATACGTGTAAACACCAATAACATGCTTTACTGGCCAATAATTGTAAAACTCACATAATGGAGTAGAAATAATAATCCGTAACATTCATTAGTCTCATATTCGCAGAATCAGAATGGTAGCCGGAAAAATAATGTTTACAATGAAGTATATACATTTAGTGTTAAATGTACAAAATTTCAAATTTAATTTAATAGAAAATTTTTGACAAAATACAGATAACGAATTTCGCAAACCCAATTTGTTCAAACTGAAACTCAGCCACAAAGATCAATTTGTAACATCAATTCATTAATCGTAGAGCTGCCCAAAGGGGCTCATAGGTTTTTAATAAAATATATATTGATTTTTTCGTAAAAATGAAATAAGCTATCTTTAGAAAGGGTTAAATCATATTTTGAAGCTTTTAAAAATATAAATGACAACGTGGATAGTGTCTAAGATTGAGATATAAATTAATACAACATCTCAAAATAAGGATTTGTTTTTTAATACAGATTCGTGATTGCTTAGGTCCTAAATATTAGAACAATTTTTAAATGTATAACATTGAAGGAAGTTCGAGTAACCCCGGATCCTGAGCCTGTACAGTACAAAATTAATTCCTTTCGTTTACTAAACAAAACTTAAACTGGTGACGTCAAAATATCTCTAAAATATACCTATAACTTTTTCTTAATCTCATTTAGTTGTTTAAAACTAAACTCGGTGAAGGTTGATATTATACTAATGCTCAATCAGCTCTTTAGTTTCAGTTTCAATCTATAAATAATTCATATTTGCTATTCGTTAGTAGAGTAATAAACGAACATTCTTTACGCATAGAATAGCAGTGTTCCGAGACAACTTTATAGCCTACTACACTCTGCATTGCAGACATGTATGATTTGTGTGTTGGCCTGAACAAAGTTATATTTATTGTTAGGTTTTACTTTTCCAACCGCGTAAAAGCCGTATTAGAAACATTTTCACTACACTAAGCTGACAAATTGTTGATATTAATGCTATTCATCTAAATAGCGTTTGTGTGTGGAGCTATCAGGAAAAATGTAGTGATCTGACCTAACCTTTAATATTTTTACCAACCTTCCTTTTCTGTTTCATTTTAATTTAAATTTAACTAAAGAAACTTTTTATAGTAGTGTGATCCGTTAAATTCCTAGAATGGCTAAAATATTGTTGAACGTGATTAAAGTTGGATTATTTTAAACCTACAAAGTGTTTTCAGGTCAAATTTTCAAATATAAAAAATTACTATGGGAATCGTATAACATTGATGATAAAATGTTAATTCTTTCCGTAATAATAGAGGTCATTTTAGTTTTTCACACTGCAATTTATAGGAAAAACAGTGAAGTTACCGTTGACCAAAGTAATACGATTTGACTAGTTTCTGTACACGCTTATTCAACTTTAAAACTCTCATGTTACTTTGACTAAAATGTATCTATTTTTTTAAAATCAATATACCTATCTAATTATAGTCTAACCCACAGTTAGCACTTTAGTTACCTAATTTTTTATGAATTACGTAACACCGATGTTAAATACAGGTCACCGTACACTAAAACATGAATTATAACTGGTATAACATGTCCATTAAAATGTTATGAGTATTTTTCTTTTGTCTGCAGGATTATTGGAGACGAATGTACACTGTATAGTAAAATTACATCCTTAAACCTAAAGAAAAGTCAACTTATTATGTTAATTATTGCATTATTTTTATTAACATTAAATATTTCCTTTTATTCTTATAATATTTGTGATTAAATAAAATGCTTGGATTGAAGCACACTAATTAACAACTTTACACAACAGTTATTAAGTATCGGGGTAGAAATAAAAGTTCGATGAAGCTCAACAGAAATTGCTAAATACTGACTATCATTGACCTTGAATTAGAAGACAACATGTCAAATTTGCGACAAAACGATAGTCAACGATCCGACAGTTAAAGAGTGGCCACCGCGCAGCTTGGTTTACTTCCAGTTTGGTTAAAACTTCGTTAGTGTTGTTCTGTTGAACAACGCAATCAGGCACGTGTTTGAAGAAACACTTATTTATTAAACTACATAGTGTAATATTTGTGTGCTGTATTTATGGTGTTGTTGGTATCTTTATTCTTAAATTTAAATAATATAACGTCATTACATCATGGTTTTATTAATCCCTCAATAAATCTACCGTCATAAATAAGCCATTCAGTCAATATTAAAAACATGCAAATCATTTGTTTCCTTATTATTTATATTCATAATTTCAATGTTATTCCAAAAACTCGATACTTTGAATACACAAATATGCCACGTGACTTACATAGGAAATTAATTATCAAACATCAATTATCCACAGTGGTTGATATGGGGATACAGCCCCTAAAATATTTATATATATTTTGTTACTATCCAAAATTTTAAAACTAGGACATTTTACACGCTCTTTCCACATCATCTTGACAGACAAAACAAATCATTTGAATGAAGATCAACCACCCATACTAATTGGGTTACAGACCTAGGAGAGCGATATTATAACTTCACGATGCTCGACAACGATAAAATATAACACGATTCTTCCTCAAGATCTCCACTGATAAACTTAAATTTTCTTGAAGATTTACTATCATTGGTGCTGTAATAGGGTTGCAAACCCTATAGTAAATTTCTATTTTTTGACTTAAATAAATACTAAACTTGATTTTTATTTTGGAGAGTTTCACAGTCTTCATACTGCTTTTCAGAATAACTTATTAAAACATATGTAAAGTTAAATATCTTAAAATTAAAAACTTAGAGTGAAAGTTACAAAAAATAACTAATACAAAATTAATAATCTTCCATGTAATTTAAAAGTTCTAGCTTATCATCTTATGGTTAATGTAATTTTGTACTAACTAAACTCTAATTATGCATACATTCCTTATTCCTAATTTTAAACCATTTATGGTGCAGTTCTATAAGGTAGTCGGGGAGACTGTTAAACAATTTGGGACCGAAACAGGAGATGTTTCTCCTTCTAAATTCAACTTAATTTTTCAAAAAGTGGAGCGAATGCACAACGTGGCGGGTCCCGTATTGATAGATCTTCTCCCGCTACGAAACCTCCCTTCAGATACCGCAGCTCTCTATGGGACAGAACGTTGTGGATTACAATGCATGTTTGCATCCTGCATACAGTTTCCATAAGCAAAAGGTCAGCAATCTGCGAAAAGGATACACGTGGTCGAAACCTTTCAATTTAAAACGAAAAACAATTGCAAACTTTGGCATTTAAGGGTTAGTCCTTTGGGGTGAACAAGGATGTGCCATGATGTTTCTTAATCATATAAACCAGTACTTAATTATCTGTTATCCTAATTTAACACCAATTCTAAGTCACCATTGACACGTTATACGATGTGTGGGTTTAAATTGGGAATCATTTCTTACAACCCCTAAACATCACAGTTGTTACAAGATAAGCAAACACCTCGAGCTGATTTAGTCCTTTGGGGTGGGCAAGGATGTGCCAGGATGTCTATTTTTTTTAACGAGTACTTAATTACCTGTGTTCCTAATGAATTATTCAACCACTTCCATGCCACTAACGGCACTTAATATGAAGTGTGGGTTACTGTACCGCCCTGTACAATACACATAGATGTACAACAGATATGTCTGGTGTAACTTGCCCACTACAACGTTAATGAGGATGTTCTCTCTACCTTCAGGACCATTGGGGAAACACATCCGTTAATTAGCTGGTAGTGGAACATTACGCCTACACATTGAAGAAAAACTGAAAATTATTTAATATGCTCTTTAGGTATTAACTACTTTATAAAAAAAGTATAACGTGTACACTTTTTAAAAACTTTGTAGTATTTTTTAGTATGTAATTTGATTATTCAGTTTTTCAATTTTAAATTTATTTATTTTTATATTTTATATTTTTACTTAAAATTAAATACATATTTTACTCACAAATATTAAATTGATATGGGTATGAATCATTGCAAGGGCCCAATTCAATATAAATTTTAATTGCTGAACCATCTGTTCTATACACCTTGTATAAGGGACGAGTACACTACCTAATGTGTTATGTAATAGGCTTAACTGAGATTGTATACAAATTAAAATGTTAATTACATAACTCGCATGAGAACAAACCACGCAATGTTTTTACAATAAGTTTTAATATAAATATCAAGTTCCTGAATTGGACGAATGAAAGAAGCAGTATAAAAGTTACAGGAAATGTCGTGAAATTATTATTTTACCTTCTAACTTGTTTTGACAAGGGATTATTGACACGGGGTTGTGGAAGATGACTTTACATGTTAAACTTATTTCAAATAAATTGCTGTATTTTCTTGCATCAAGATGAGAAATTCGTTTTAGTGTCATAACCAAGAAACTTATAAAAGAGTTTTTCTGAAAAAAAAAAATAAATTGATCAACATAATAGTCAAAGAATCGATAACTAAGTTGTATTGCAAAAATACACGACATGGTTTTCATGGACATCAATATAGAAATATACTCCTTGGGAAATATAAATCTTCAGCATTTATGGTATTGTGGAGGTCAAAATGAGAGGATATCAAAATAGTTAAAATATAAAGTCATAATATTTTATCTCAGATTATGTGATTTTACCATGATACACACATTTCTCATAATAATAAAGAAAGGGGTCGATACAGTACTTGCAGTACAGTAATTGCAACAACCACAGACATTATTATAACCTGCGCTATCTCTATCTCTTCCTGTAGCTCAACCTTCGACGTATCAGACTGAGAGGTAATTGGCTTCCAAATGTTTCGTTAATAATTAACATAAGATAAACTAATCAACACCTAAGTTTCCTGGTTCACAACGTGTTGAAACATTGCTTACACATCTTAACTATTGAATTTTTCAAAATCCTTGCGGAAAGCTACAATCAATATAGAGATTTTATGTTTTACATAATAATCATGACAATTTTATGTCGTTCAGGGTAACGAAAAATATTTGACGTTGATCGTAAATTAACCTTCTAAATGAAGTATATCACTAACCAAAATAATACTAATTGAAACTTGGAGTTGTTTCGCAGTAATTTAAAACAATTTAAGAAAATATTGATTATTACATTTACCGCCATTTTAAGTGCTCTAGAGTAAAATTTGAATATGATTATTATTTTTAAATGCAGAAAACGTGTATTCAGTTCAATAAAATTTAATATAGAAAAACTCATAATTTTCACTTATTTCTGAGTTAATCTTTCACACAGTATACTCCACTTATAATTAAGTAAATATAGTATAAGTGTTCATAATTTAATTTTAACGTAATGGCTGGCTTAGCTCTTCTCCAGTCATAGTATATAACTAATAAATGTAGTGAAACATATGCTTGTAAAGAATAATACTAAAATATCTAATAATCATCTATATTTATTTAAAATAGAATCAGTAAACTGAAAATTCAATATCAAGAGATTGCACAGAAAAATTGTGAATAACAGTGTCAATAATCCATTATTATGGATTATAGTATTATATTATTATATTGTACCGTTATATTATAAAGTATTCTATACGGGATTGTTAGTTTACCGTTTAAATAGAATACCTGGAAAGAAGAACATAAGTTTTAAGAACAAACCCTGCAGCAGTATCCCACACCTGAGCAAATACAGCGTAATGTGAATCTAGGTCATAGACAAACTTCCCTGTGTAGTTACGGTTTGAATCACTCCTTATATTAGGTTTTTATTGAGATGAAAATTCTCTTTCAATCTTATTGCTAGCCAATTGGCTGAGCATTTGCTCTACCATGATACCTAGATGTCTGTGAAAAAATGTCTACTCATTTCTGTCATACAATCGAAATCCTTTGACCTAATATAAATGTTTCCAATTCATGTGTGTTGGTATTTTTTACCAAAATAAATTTTGAAAATCTGTTAGCACTCTACAGACTATTAATAAGTCTTATTAAAGATGAATTTTTGCATACAAAACTATACATAGTCGAGTTAACTGCATTGAAATAAGATGTATAATTTAGGCTACCTTTATGAAAATATTAGCCAATGGTGAATTCAAGTAGTGAATAATTTGCAAATTATTTGTTTGTGTATGCGGCCTCGGTCAATATGTCTATGAAAAATATAGCCTAAAAGTTCGTTGGAGAAAGAAAAAATAAAATACTTCCTATTTTCTTACTTTGTTTCACCGGAGCATTATCAGAAGATATTGCCAAAATATGCTTGGTTGGTCGTTGTTTAGACGATGTTTAATTTAACCAATGTTGATTCTATAGTTAAGTTTTGTATAATTTATGCAGTTAACATTCCAAAAATTAAATAAATGTATAAAAGAGCATTCATCGCTACCTTTATTTGATTTATTATGTTTTTTTTCGTAAACTGCTGGCAAGAGGCCTGGAACCCTCGATACGACGGTAGAAACGAAAATTTTATTTGTTCCTATATTATCTTATCGTGCAAAATTCTGTTCGTAAGCCTGGCTACCCCGTCTGTGTGGGGAATGGACGATTTACTCTATGAATAACGTAGCTTTAACTGCAACTACGATGATAAGTATTACTCTTTGTGTTTAATTAGAACATTGAGGCCTATGGTGCGAAGTCGACTTTCATGGATGGTAAGAATTATTCTCTTTAAGTTTAAACATGATGTAGGATCTGTTGGAATGATTCCCCTTTCCTTCTCGAACTAAAACCCATTTTATGTGAAATAATGGCCTCCATTAACGACCGCATGGAATTAGCATGGTGTGCTCTCAACACGAGAATCCAGGCATAAAACCCAGCATAGGCTGACACTATTTGAACAAGTGCGGGAACTTGATCTAGGGACGCGTTAATGTGACAACCAAAACAACAGTCTTCCCACAATACAATGTTTTATCATTGTTTTTCAGTTAATATAATTTTATCTAGACTTAGACTATCTAAAGCTAGACTAATTGAGTTGCAATTTTATACAACTTCCGATCTGTGAATTTTGACCTGACATCATGCTTGTTCAACTAATATGTAATATAAACCCTCGTCGTTTAAATGCTACCTAATTTTAATAAATAAAAAGACTGGAAAGCATTTTACAACTATCGGATAAAATTTTTTGTGCTCCTTCAAACTTAGCAATAGATTTCAAAAAGGTTGTATACCTTAAACATAGCACAAATTCAAGAACGAATGCTGGAAGTTGGAGACCCTTTTACAACATTAACGTTCCACTGACGGCACACCCTTATCATTACCATTATCATTAAGGCCACAGAGCGTGACTTACATTTGTATAATCAAAACTGTTTTGTCTGAATCCCGTCTGGTAATGCACAGAATACAGATGTAGCAACATTTTTAATCGGTATTTTCTAACAATTTTGAAACCGTTAATTGACACATTAAGTCAGTGAGAATTTGATAAAGACAGGTTAAAGTCTGATGATAAATATTAATTACCTATAGCTTCATGTATGTGTTGGAGATGCAGCTGTACTTTTATAATGTGAAATATTATTACAGACAACATTTTGGTATAGTGGTCCTTTAATTTTAATTAAAAACTTCTAATAAATTAAACCAGAAGGGTACGAATTAATAGTTCTTGTGCATTGGAACATTCTAGAAGAATACTGCAAGATAGATAAGAGGACGTAAAATGCAGTAAAGGATAACACAGTAAATATAGAACTGAAACCAACATGTCCAAGAGTAGTTTGTGGTTAAAGTTTTGTAGAAGCAAAGGTCAGCCTTCGTTAAGGAATTTGTGTAGTAACAAAAAAATGTGTTTTCCTTGCGTGCTGATAATACAAAACACAATTACAGTAGAAGAGAGCTAACTATTGCACTGTAAGGGTTATTGCAATTAATGTTACAGTTTACAAAGGAAGGTGAAGAGTCTGAGTACACAGACATTACACAGAACATTACACAGACTCAGTGTATTCGAGATGGATGTATTTAATAACGCAGCGTTCAGAACGCTCTGTGAAGTAACAACACATAACGATGCAATTGACACACAGGTAGCGAGATATTGCAATCTCATCATACTGTATAGTGGGGTTGTATGAAACAGAATTACCTAAATTAAAGACAATCACGGGTTCCTAGATAGTATCGATATGACCAAATACTCGATGTAGGATATTCGTGTGACCAGGATGTTTCGATTTAATTTAATCTGTTTACCATAAGCATTTAGAAAACACTAATGTCAGTTTTTATCTATACACAGCTATTTTGGCAAACGTTTCCAAAGTAACAGGAAAATGCTGTCAGTTTCCATCTATCATATTCTTATCGGTATGCCCAATTCTCATATACTATAATTACAATGTATTACAGTATTATTCGATAAAAGAGTATTATACAAAATTAATTGTTTCTGTGTGAAGATTGCGAATAAAATATACCATTAAAATGTATATAATGATGATGTAATAATCTTGATTACTATAACTGTATAATTATCAGTGTATTTATTTGTTAAAATCGTAGCTACTGACTTAACACAAGTATGGATGTTTAAGAATATGCAGTGCACGTTTGCCATCATAAATAACTATTTTTAGTCTTTTGCTTTAGGTTTACCTAACTTTATCCCAATATTTGATATATTTATTTAAATTTCGTATTATGGAATTGATCAAAAACTGTACCAGTATAATTTAATATGCGTTCTGTAGGTAATACATTTAATTGATTTACTTACCTATTGTAATTCTAGTGTGGTGATGAAAATAACCTGGACATGATTATCTGCAATTGTTTCCCGTCCAACCTAAGGAGGAATCTACTGGACAACTCCACCAACTCTGTAATAGCAACTTTATGTTGGAAGAGAGAAACAAATCTTTTCCTGAATGAAATTACATACTCCCAAAGTAAAGCTATTGAATAGATCCACTCCACGTTATTTCATACCTATACTTGGTATTGAAGGTAAATCATCTTATCTTCTGTGTAATAAAAATCATGATATTTGTGATTGTAGTATCTCTAGGATACAACCCTCTCCAGGGAACTCCAAAGTGGAACCTAGCAATTTCACAAACAACCACATATATATTCAGTTTTTTCCGCATTTCAGAAAACAATGGGCATTCCAGCTATGTAAGCAATACACTCTTGTCAGCCTCGTGCCTATATTTTTGTTTTGCTTTGGATATGTTACAATTTATTCGCTGGGATCTTTACCTTTCTTTGAACGAAATTCACAGGCATCACCTGCATTCCAGTTTTTACAACCTAATCGTAATATGTGGATTACACCGGCAAACCCGTTATGTAAGTTACCTTTCTAGACAAGTGTTGAGATAGGACACACATTTGGCAAGAAACTCTTAGTTACCTGTATCATGTTGGGTTCCAGGGTACACTAGCTTTACTTGTTATGTACGGTTTTATAGTTAAGTACAATGTTATTATGAGTGCCTTTTGTTCTTGCCAGTTTTGGTGACCGACACTGGTCCAAAACCTATCATTGCAATAATTATAAAACTGGTAACTTTTAAGAATAGTTTTAACTAATACGGTCAGACAAGCTTCACCTCGGGTCATAACGAATGCTAATGTATCTATGTGACAGACTTGTCAACTGCAATACGATAAAGTACTTTGCAATCCATATCTCTTATATGAGATCAAGCCATAACTTCCTGTGATAGATTGAAATGGGGATTACTAACAAATATCCAAACTTTGATGAGATCATAAACCCGTCCAGGTTCGGACAAACAGGACCGTAAAGTGTCTGATATCTTCCAGTATAAATACGTGCTGTGGTTGCAAGATACGGCGCAATGTGTAATCGTTTCAAAAAGACGCTTACACCAGCATCTAATCATTAAATGTTTAATTACTCACAACTTTTAAGTTATATGAAAATAAATTACAAGTACATTTCCATATAACCTTAATCAACCAATAAACCTTAGCCAATAACGATCGATGAAGAGTAAATGTTCGATGTTTTCAACTTGCTTTCGAAAAAAAAAATATTTCTGCCATAGTTATGTGCATAGTACATAACTGATTATCTCCCTTTGATGTTGTTCGTATCAAAATTCTACCTATCTGTATAGTATTGATTTCTTAAAAGTGAGAATAATTGTATGAGAAAAAATTAATTGAAACAAGAATGGATACACATTTATACTAAATGAAATTTTCAGCATTTTATGTATAACAAAACTTCGATTTCTATTCGCAATATACAAGAAACTATGATGAATTAATTATTTATTGATACAGGTACTTTTAAAAATATGTATTAGAACTATACAATCTCTAATGCATCATTTAAAGCTAAGCGTATTTACAGGTAGATCTTGAAGCCTTTCATGGAATATATAAATAGTTTAATGTACAAAATAGCATAAATTAAACACCTTTAATTAGAATGCAACCCACAATATATCGTTATTAGTAAAAATAGCAATAAATATAGATTCTTCAATAAAACATTTAAAACAATAATAAAATTCACTTCTCATATTGTAAAGAATATAAAATTGATCTTTGATCGTTGTAACCTATAAAACTTTATAACACGTAACAAACAGTTCTAAACAGCTTTTATTAAGTGCTTAAACATTTGATAGTCTATTTGTGACTTTTACGAACAAGAAATATATCACGAGAATAACATTAATTTATTTTACAATAATACGCCTGTACTTTGACACTTTATTTCCGTAAGTATAAATAAAACAAAACGCTTTCTAAGATTCAATAACAATTGATTATTTGTATCTAAATTTAACTAAACTGGCAGTTAATAACGAGAGTTAAAAAACAGTTTAAATGTTGCCTAAATATAAATAAAGCCTAATGCAAAATTTGAAGGCTGTTGGTAAGTTTTATCTTGTTAATTAGTTTTAAAGATTGGTCTTGTTAATTAATAATTGAGATATCGGGTGGACAGACAGACGTACCATAATTAACAGTTTTCAGTCCTCAATTATAGTCTTTAATAACTCTTAGCCAACAATAATGTAGATAAGTGATACCAAAATATTATATGGCTTAAATATTTAAAGCATTAGTTTTTCATCTGGCACCCACATTATAAATTCACACATTACTAAAATCTGATATATAAGAAAACTGAAATGGGAATCGAAGTTAGTTAAAGAATAAAGAAGATTACATAAAATAGCTTTCTGCCAGTTATCTTTCAATTATGAGCGTTCTAAGGACCAACTACCTCTTGAGAATATGGATATCTCCAAGTTGGGACTTCATATGATAAAGTCCGTTAGTATACTAATAGGTAATTAAAAATTTCATAACAAGCCGCTCAGTTAATGGAAATGTGATTACACTTTCTCTTTAAAACTCTCAACAGGTAAAGATCTCCGTGTCCTGAAAGAGTGAAAGGAGTTTTATGATGCAAGTTCCGAGTTCTGTCAAACTAAAACTTCCTTTAAAAGACGTTTGCCATTCATTCACTGTAATGTAAGAAGGCCCAATGTTAAAAGGGTTTCTAATGAAGCTCTTAGATACCCGCTTTAGTAAATAATTATATTTAGTAATTTTTTTAGAATATTTAAATTATAATTATCCTGTATTAGGCCAAATAATAGATAGAGATGATCACACTCCGTATAGATACTAATATAATCATATACGTACACTGGGCTCTTGCGCGTTAATGCAATTAATAGATCGCTTATAGTTTTAGGTATTATGTATTTGAAACCAATATTACTAATCGTATTTATATTTATAAATAAAAAAATAAAAGTGATACTTTAATTGAACAAAGTAGAAATGTTACAAGTAATATGAAACTAGTACTACTTCTGAGTCCTCTAAGGCATCCTCTCTGATATATACTGTAAGGTAAACAGTGCAGAGTACAGTAAACACCAACCCTGTTGTTTATAATGGAGCAACCCCGCGGATATTCAGGAGTAGATAGTGTAACGATAGTGAGATAGGATAGTATTCTGCGGGTTGAGATGAAACGACCAATAAATATTTGTATTACACACAACGATAGCATATTGTTACAATTTATATTAAAGTTTTATTTCTTAAAATATTATTATACTGTAAGGTAAACAGTGCAGAGTTCAGTAAACACCAACCCTGTTGTTTATAATGGAGCAACCCCGCGGATATTCAGGAGCAGATAGTGTAACGATAGTGAGATAGGATAGTATTCTGCGGGTTGAGATGAAACGACCAATAAATATTTGTATACACACAACGATAGCATATTGTTACAATTTATATTAAAGTTTTCTTTCTTAAAATATTATTATACTGTACGGTAAACAGTGCAGAGTTCAGTAAACACCAACCCTGTTGTTTATAATGGAGCAACCCCCGCGGATATTCAGGAGTAGATAGTGTAAACGATAGTGAGATAGGATAGTATTCTGCGGGTTGAGATGAAACGACCAATAAATATTTGTATTACACACAACGATAGCATATTGTTACAATGTATATTAAAGTTTTCTTTCTTAAAATATTATTATAAAAATACATTGAAAACATGATTATAATACATTATTTTAATAATTTTACATGAAAAGAGCATGCTTAATTATGTTTTGCGTAACAGGATCGCTGAGGTTGCACGCAAAATGCCAAGTATATCGCATACATGTGTTACTCTTGCACATTTTATAATATATTATATTACTGTACTTAGTTTGCTTATACATTTCTTTATTTTACGAAATTCCCATTACCGTCATGGTTACTCCAAATCAATAATAGGGATGTGAACTAAATATTCTTAGCGAAATCACATGAAACGTCATACACAAACATCGAACTCGAAGTACCCTAGTTGGAAGCGATTATTCATGGAGTATTTCAAGTATATAGGCCTGTCCGACCGTTCTTGAGAAATCTTGTAAGCCGTCCGAAATACGGACGGAAATGAAATTTCCCCATCACCTTGAATGATTTATAACAGAAAAGCGGAAAGTAATTAGCGTTAAATAGAGTTTTGAACAAAGAAAGCATCATAAATACGTGTCGCGCAGGTGATTGCAAAACTTTGGTGATTAGACAAAAGATTTACACACTGTTCTTTGTGGCTGAAGTAGTGGAGCAATGGACTACTATCGGTGGCTAATCAATCATGTTTTCAGAATGAATTCCTTTCTTTTAAAATCACTTTGGTTACTAATACGAGTAGACCAGTAATGGTACAGTGATATACATTCACTGTCACGCATGTCTCCTTAGTTTTTGTAAATTAAAATTTCTTAAAGCCTAAGGTATATTACATACACCATTTTATCGTGAATAATAACGATCACGAATACTTTATGCGGTAATATACTTTTCAAGTTATACCTCTGTCTCTACACAATTGTATGTAGTTTGTATAAAGTTTGATCAACATTAGAACAAAGATGAAACTTTTTATTAACGACTCCTTGACATAATTACATATACGAGTGTGTAAACTTAAAAACCTTTACAGCTTTAGAGAATCCTTTTTCAATTAAATATATATTTTATAAATATCCAGGTATTATATATTAATTTGAAACCTTGACTGGCGCAAACTCGTCGCTGTGTCAGGTCTAAAATCGCTACTTACAATTATTTTAGAGAGACCAGCGATAATATATTAGCTTTTGTATTATTCTCCTACAGTTACTGAGCAATGGTTGAAAGCACGTTCTGCAAACGTGGCAGAAAGCCTTAAAAATGAAGGTACCCTAACTTCAGTCTTATTTCGGGACAACGTCTGTGTAATGGTAGAAAGCACGTTCTGCAAACGTGACAGAAACCCTCCAGCAATGAAGGTATTAACTTCCGTATTATTTCTGGACAGTTACTGCGCAGTGGTAGAAATCTCGTTCTGCAAACATGGCAGAAAACCAATGAGAATGAAGGTATTAACTTCTGTGTTATTTCTGAACAGTTACTGTGCAGTGGTAGAAAGCACGTTCTGCCAACGTGGCAGAAAGTCACCAAAAATAAAGGTATTAACTTCTGTGTTATTCCTGGACAGTTACTGTGCAGTGCTAGAAAGAAAGTTCTGCAAACGTTGCAGAAAGCCTCCAACAATGAAAGTATTAACTCATGTATTATTTCTGAACAGTTACTGTGCATTGGTAGAAGGCACGTTCTGCAAACGTGGCAGAAAGTCTCCAAAAATACAGGTATTAACTTCTGTGTTATTCCTGGACATTTACTGTGCAGTGCTAGAAAGCACGTTCTGCAAACGTTGCAGAAAGCCTCCAACAATGAAAGTATTAACTCATGTATTATAACTGAACAGTTATTGTGCAGTGGTAGAAAGCTCGTTCCGCAAAACTTGGCAGAAACCTCCTAACAGCGTGACCCACGTGTCTAATAAAATCGTTTTTAATGTTTTTACCAAAACGAAACAAAGTACTATCACTTATTTGATCCAGGAAAGACGAAATTGCCACATCATATGAAGTGTTTAACCGGTGGTGTAGTGACGTTAAATAAAACTTAAATTACAAACAATTTTAGGAAAAGTTGTACCACATCAGTTTAAGTGAACTACTGTACTTAGAAATATTATGAAAACGGTGAAGTAACTACTAAAACCTTTATCCAATATCAAGTCAAACGTTTGTACCAGCTATAGCCAATAACAACTTAAAAATACGAAATTGACAAAACATAGTAATAATAATAATATTCCAACTATTAAAATCTTTTTTCCATTTATTATATTTATATATATATATATATATATATATATATATATATATATATATATATATATATATATATATATATATATATGTCCTGTGTTCGTGTGTATGTGACGGAACTCCTCCTAAACGACTGAACCGATTTGGATGAAATTTCGTGTGTGTGTTGAAGGATATTCGAGAATGGTTCAGATTTACAATAATTTGGTCCAATTTAAATAATTTATTTCATTCATTTTTTAATTATAAATTGTTGTTGATGTTGGAGCGTTTTATATTGGATCCAACAGACTGCGGTACGACACGTAAGTCAAAGCGAACTAATACTTAACAGCTGATAATACTTTCAGCTGAAGTTCATCAAAGAGGCAGAAACATTTTTTTACATTTAAAATTTTTAAAATTGTTATTGTAAATTGCTTGATCAGTAGTGTAATGTAGGTTGCATAGAAGACGTCATTGCCTAATTTTAAATTTAGATTGCACCAATGATCAATAAACTATCTAATGCAAGGTTTTCATTTATACATTTTCTTGATCAGAGCACAAGGTAAACTCCATAATAATAATACTGTAAATACCTTAGACAGAAAATTAATTTTAACAGACCGAATATCCATATAAATAAACTGTACTGGATAACTTATCAACACCTAGCAAAATCCACGAAAGATAGAGGCAGCTAATATGGTAAATACCTTCATAATGCGCCGATGAGGCTCACGAAGGAACGACTATCAATTATCTCAGGAACTTTTAGAATCTGATAGAAAAAGAATACGTGAATACGTACTAATTTTCAACAGAAAATTGTGTGCGAAGCCGCGGGCAACTGCTAGTATGTTTATAAAATTAATGGAATATTTAAGTCACACAGAATGGACCAGCACGTTACTTGACATAAAATTGCCTTCTTCTCTCTTATTGATTAATTGTATTATAAAAAAAGGTATACAAGTCTCTTTGGCATAGCAATTTTACTATATTGAAGACCTTTTAAACCTTGTATAACTAACAACCTACAACTAATAACTAAACTTCAGTAAGCTGACTTTTGCAACCTTTTGATCTTCGTCAAAGTTTTCCAATCACTGCTCACAATGAGAAATAAACTGCCAAGCCTTTGTTTGGAATTTACCCTAACCATTACACGAGTAATAGCAACTCGTGTACTTATAAACCTATAAATTAATAATTTCACAAGTGTGCAACGAGCCTTCAAACTTCTGATAAGGAAATTTGGGATTTTTTTATTATATTGTAAACGATTACATTCATTCCTGATAATCATTTCTCATCTCTTTCAATGGCAAATAAGGGTACATATAATGATAATTCAGGATATTTTTGTTTGTTTGAAGTTTTAATTTAATTATTAGGTAGTTTGTAATGCAAGTTAATACATACCCCTGCTTTCCTTAAAATCTCAAACACACATAATGCCTACGTTTAACGAATATTAATGACCGATTGACTTGGTTTCAAATATTGCTTGTTTCTTCAAAAGAAGTTTAGATCAATATTAGTTTAGCCCAGGTTTACATACTTTCCTGGTAGTGACCTAGTGTTCAAGGTTTTAATCATTGAATCTCAGTTACAGTATATGTTGTTAACAAAACCCTAAAAAGTGGTGTTTATATGCCTTCTACAATATAAAACATATTATTTATGCTAAATTACTGTAAAAACACAAACAATTTATAAAATATTTTTCCAAAAAGCTGTCAATATGCCATTATTACGTCTAAGTATACATTTGAAATCTTTACTATCGCTCAGCCTATAACATATGAAAATTTGCCATCTCTATCTGATTGTCAGCCTATCGGACAATATGGAATCTCGAAAGCGAATTGACCTATTACAGGCCAAAATTGTACATAAAAGTTCAAATTTTTATGAGGAATATCAAGATCATTGACGATAAATGTTGCTCCATAGGATTTAGTTGAGCGTTATTGAATATCGTTATATTGTTTCTATGGATACCTCTGATAGTAAAAAGAGAAAAGCGTAAAGAAAAAGGTAAACTTTGTAAACGAACCGAGTACAACCCTATGACAATAAAACATGTTCCATAGCAACACATGTATGTATACACTTGAAATTTTCAATTTAATCTTAGCATAACCTTCGTATAAAAGTCACAATATAAATATATCGTTTATCTTGAGCTTTTTTATTGAGGCTTTTGTGATTTGCAAATTATTTTTCTGTGCTATTTTACATAACAAGATTCATTCAATGTTAGTATTTACCAAGCCAATTCTTATATTACATAGTTCTACAAAATGATTGCTCTAGTATTGGGAGTTAATAAGAATAAAATTATGGTAAATATTGTTTTAAACGGATTGAGAACTTTAAATATAATTTTAGTTTTAATTATTGAATTTTTATTATTTGGACGTTACTAAATTCCACAAAATCTAGATGTGGTCATATACAAAAACATTCAGAGACATATTATTATTATTTGCAAGTATGTAAAATTCCTAAAACAAAGATCTATGGTTTTTTATGAATAAATACATAAACACGGTAATTTAGGGTGTATTTTATTATCAGGACTATTGCAGTAATCAAAGAAATTTGTTTGAATTTTAAGTCTAACTAACGCAACTGTATAAGTTTAATATGTATTGTTAAGTTTTTAATAGACGTATTAAATTGCTCTATAAAGCAAAGTTAGTTTGAAACAAATTGAACGAAATATTAAGGCTTTTTGAGAAGGAATTGTACTTTTATTTCCAGCTAGCAGAAGCGGTTCATTAGGCCGATAAAAAGACGAAGAGTAACAACTTCATCGTTCACTGAGCATGTAAGTCCTCTTGGTTTTCTATTTAAAAATAAACTGTTATTTTTAACTTTAGACCTGCAGCCGTACTTTAGACTGTGAAAATTTAATACCCCTCAATGTCTCTAAATAGAACCGAAAGTTTTATATATTGATTTTCAAATCTATATATGATGTTCCAAAATTATGCAAATCAATTTTTAAGTTTTTCCATGATATTATTTAGAATATTTATAATTTATTCTTAACATTTTTTAAATTCTTGATTATACTCCTAGATTAAAATACCTAGATGCAGTTTATGTGTGGTGGCTCCACTTCGCAGTGTATGTAGTGGCAACACTGCTGTGTGAGGATAAGGCAATCCGCTTTCAACTGTCTCGGTTGACTTTGTGTGTTTGGACAACACCTGAATGTTACGTGAGTGCACACAACCCCTTCTCTTCACCACTCCACCAACCTCAAAATAGTGATTTCCATTTAATGTCTGAGGTTGAACTCCTTTAAATTCACTAATTTCCCACATTCTCCCCATATTATAATAAATATTAGGCACTAATTTGACTAGATCTGTAAGCTCGTCAAATATTTAATGGAACTTGATATTTTGAAATTTGCGTATATTGTCATATTCAGCAAGAAACGAGGAATAATTATCTAACTAAACCTAAAAGAGTTAAAAATGAGTTTTTTACTCAAAATGATATCCTAAACTCATCTGCAGAAACTTTTTTCTGGCTAAAACAATTTAATAGATTAATAGATATACAATTCGTCTATCTATTTTCGAATCCTACAATACTACGCCGTCACTCCTGCGTCGTGCGCTTCTTTGCCAAACTGACCAGAGTTATTTTGAAAGGCATAACGATGCGGAACTAGCGACCCATCTGTCTTTATCCAGTAGAGTGCCTGGCCAATGAACTGGCAGTAACTGCATTTAAAACGTATATTTGCATTATTATCCGTGCAAGAATGCATTGCTCCAGCATTTGCTTAACCACAAACTTACAGGATCATTCTTTGCGTAAGCATTTGAGCTAAGCTCTTACCAGTAATTGTTTAGTTTATTTTCCTCTAGCAACTGACTATCCTTGGTGAGCGTCCTCCTCCAATTGCTCAGACACGGCGTTTGCTAGAAGAATAGTGGAGACTGGTGAGCGCTCGTATTTATCCAGAGGTGTGACCTCGAACATACAGGACACATGGACGTCCAACTTTGCACTCAGTGTGTATTTCGGTTTGGCGTGGTCACTATGTGATGAACACTTTCTGTGAATCATCGGTGCATGTGAAACGAAAAAAGGTGAGATAATCCGCTCGTGGTTGACTGTTTCGACAGTTTTTCATCTCTTCAGACACAGATAGGCAACTTGTTATCGCTCCGAAATCACCTCTAGCCAGAGTAGGATACTAAAGCTCTACTACTGGAAATATGTTTTAATTCTTGCAATCTTGATACCTGCATTGAAATTTTTAATAGGTATGCTGATCTTATATTGTTCGTGATAATAACTGTTATATACAACTTAATTTATTGTTATATTATTTACAACATTTCATATATTCGGCATTTATTTTACTTTTAAAATGTGGCACTAAAATTTTTAATCTTTAAATCTCAATGTCAGAATCTTTTCATGATCAAAAATCATTAGGGCCATTATGCTGTATGTTAGAGCTAAGGTAATAGCACGCTTTTAACTGGCCGAAAACTACAGAAACAGATCTGTTAAGGTTAAAACAATAGAAACTGTGCTGACACCACAAATTTAGCTTTTATCAAAAAACCACAGGCCATTGATATATTATTTAGTAACTCACTTTAGATTTACTATCTTAAATTTATGTAATAGTAAAATTAAAAAAATATAATTCCAAAATTATCCTCGTAAAACAACTTTTATACGTTACGGGATTATAAATGAGTCCCTTAAAACGAATATTTATATTATTAGTGAATATGCAATATTTTTACTAAAAGCTGTTTAAAGCAAACATGTTACCATATAACTTGAACTTTATGATTTTTATTTACAAAAACTAAGAATTAACATTTATATTCAAGTAAGTTTAATTAAGAAAAGACTATGTTTTTATGCAGTTTACTCAGGCCTGTTTACGGGGACTCATAGAAAATTTTGTTTTTGATTTATTGATAAACCAAAAAAAATGTGTTTAGAAAGCTCACATTACAGGACAGATAAAAATTACTTCTTCGATACAAATTCAGGAAATCCGATACATCAATATCATGATTGGTGAAGTTTAATGAAAACCATCAAGTAAATAAACTACTTTGTGACAAGAAGGTGACCTAAATATGTAAAAACACTAAAGAAATAAGTAAGCGAAGTAAGCAAAAGTTAATTTCAAAATAACCGGTGACATAAATCATTCTTGACGTAATATATGTTTTGCCGATAAACGTCAATAGCTGGACTCCACTGCCTGACTCTGACACTTAATACACTTTCTTTGTATTTATTGATTTACGTCATTGTTCTGTGATGTTGTTGCAACAGGGAACGTAAATTTTGTGTATTTATAGAATAATTATGTTATGTTATGTGTATTTATAGCAAGCTTAATGTATTATTATATAACGGTATCATTAAGATATTTTTTGTTTTTAAAATATTATTGTCTTTTCCAAGTCTAAAATTTTAATATACTCAATAATATCAGGGTACACAAATTCATTGTTTAGAGATGCAGTCGTCAGTACATACAAGTATGTCTGTGTCATACAGGATAAAAAAATCAAAACTTTAAACTTTTGACTGTATAAAAATATAAATATAAAAGTCACTTGTAGTATAAAAGTCACAATATAAATATAAAAATATAACCTTGAGTCACATTTTTTAAATTCTACTAGATATAAAATAAAAATTTGTTTTTGAATCAAAGAAAATGAAAAAAGCGGGTCATCGTATACCGTTAACTCGACAATTATCAATGATTAGGCGAGTAAACTAGGAGGGCCATTATGACGGTGAGTTAGTATACGACAGTCAAATCGACCGTTGTAGACGATTGGTTTAGGCGAGTAGGCGGGTAATTATAAAGGTGAGTTAGTATACGACAGTCAAATCGACCGTTGTAGACGATTGGTTTAGGCGAGTAGGCGGGTAATTATAAAGGTGAGTTAGTATACGACAGTCAAATCGACCGTTGTAGACGATTGGTTTAGGCGAGTAGGCGGGTAATTATAAAGGTGAGTTAGTATACGACAAGAAAATCGACCGGTGTAGACGATTGGTTTAGGCGAGTAAGCGGGTAATTATAAAGGTGAGTTAGTATACGACAGGAAAATCGAGCGGTGTAGACGATTGGTTTAGGCGAGTAGGCGGGTAATTATAAAAGGGAGTTAGTATACGAATGTCAAAAACAAACAGTGTGGGCAATTTGTTGATTAGAGTAGAAAGGCGAGTTACGATATACCATCAATTTCTTCTAGTATTCTTCATACTACATACCACCTATTCCTACTACTAGTCTTATTGTCTAGTTATCTAATAGTACTTTTATATGACTGAATGTTTGGAGTAAACAGTTTACCCATTTGATTGCCGATCAGAATCATGTTGGACTTTAGTGAGTCCGTGCAAGTTACGAAACTATAGTTACGTAATGTAGTTAAATCCAATAAATTAATGAATACTTGTATGTTTGCTGGTCTGAAATTAAAATTTTTTCAGTCGTGACATACTCAATAAGCGAAAATATAACTACAACGTTGTGAAATATTATTGCAATAATCTCATATCTAAGCTATAAATACTCCTGTTCATACTGTGAAAAACATGAAATTTACTAACGCAAAACTAATTAAATACTATGCAAACAGTACCTGTTATAATATTCAAAATATTGCACGATAAGTATACTCCTTCATTTCTCACAGTATTAAACTTACATTAGGTAAATAGATATATAGTCACGGGAATGGTTGTAAAGGTAAAAGTCTAAAATATCATTTCTCTTACTATCCTAAGTCAACCTCTGGATTTTGGTCGACTGAGGATAACTGCCAGCTCATGAACTGCTCTAGTCTAAGTGACCAAATATATTTATGTACTTGTTCTCGTGCTAAAAATTCTAAACAGTATTTTTTGTTGTTTTATAGACAATAAGGTTTTAATTGGTGTTTTTTAATACATGAACGTTTAAATAAAATAGCATAAATTAAGGATACAAATAAAAACGTTCTTAGTTTATCTAGTCATAAATATATTCACATTTATTTCATTAACTTGTATTTCATAGTTTGTTCAAAATATACATTTATACACACCAAGTCATCAAAAGATGATGTTAGATGTGTTGGCATAGTTAGGCCACACGTCAAAAAAGAACAAATCTCACCATTTTCTCATTGTACTTAGATTATTCACAAATTTATTTATTCTGCTAGTTTGTCTATGTTTGTCTAGTTAGTCATCATGGTTACCTATAAACCAAATGTAAATATTATGTTCACGAACAAACACCAACGACTATGGAGAAACATGCATCATCATTGAATTCAGTGTTGCCGATATGGAAATAAGCATAAATTCAAATCTAAATGTGAGCATGTCTGTACTGTAATGCATTAGTATATAATAAAATAACTCAATAAAAGATCATTAAGATTATTATTGTAAGCCTTCAAATCATAAAGTGGAAGCGGAATAATATTGAGTAAACAAACTACATTTAAACTCGTAAACAAATTAGTTTATAAGTGGAGTTTATTAATTCTTCAGAATAGAGTTCAGAAACCGATAAAGTTGCCAATGAATATTTCTTTCCGATTATTAGAAAAGTTTTTCAATCAGCCGCCACATCTTAAGCCGTAGGCAATTACAAGATAGATACGGTTGAATAAATAATCATATTCTATATGGTATATTTTTGTTTTGTAAAATATAAATTATTTAGGCCAAATAAAATTATTTAAAATTGGTTCTAAACATTTTTAATTTATTTCTGATAAATATTTGAGATTTAGAAGCTTGGAATTTATTATGCTAAGTGGCGTAAGTAGAAATAGTTTTTTTTTTGTGAGGGTGTTGGAGATAATCTTTTCTCAAATGCACATCACACCGGGATGTTTGGAATAAATATGAATTTAAAAACATCAGAATAGCATTACTTAATTTAAAACTATCAATTATCGCTGTATTTGAAGTATAATTACTGTTATAATGTACATTAACACTGTTTCGGGCTAATGGACTGTTATCATATGCACGTAATCTCCTTCACCCCTTACGTAAGCAAATGATATGCATTGATTTGTGGAATAATTAGTTTAACAATTTTTAGCTTATGGATTTATTAAGAAGAAAAATGAATGCTTGAATACACCTATACCATCAGTAAAACATGTTACAGTTGCTTTAAAAAGTACCGTGAGAACCAAAATTACAAAAGAACCATCAAACCTATGGGTTGTGATGGATACCTGAATAACTTATTACTGTGGAAATTATAAATCTCGTATAGGATCTTGGTAAATTTCAAAACGCAAGTTACCTTGCAAATTGACAAAGTGATTGAGGAGAACTGTCACTAATATCAACGGATTAGTCTGAAACAAAAAACTCTTAGTATACTGAATTAGACCAATTAACTTTTAGATACTTAACCTGCATGAACACCAACGCATGTAAACCTTACAATCTATTACTTATCCTGGGAAACATATCTTCCCTAGAATGTGGGGTTTTTAATTTAAGATCCTGTCCACATAAATAACAATTATTTGTAGAATTAATTAGGTCATTTTATGAGGGTCGGGCTCTATCCCTTTGTAGGATGGCAAAATTTAAAGACTTTTCCTTTCGAGGAATGTATTATTTTCTGTATGATCGTCTGTCTATGCGCAGAATATATCGAGAATAAAAAAGCTATATTTTTTAAATTTAACGTACCATCTTTGACGCCTGTTATACTACACGTGCTGTGGCATAATCCCACATTGTACTATTTAGCAGTGAAAACTGAAGTAAAGTTACTTACATATTAGTGTTGTAATGTACAATAATAATTTATGTCTGTCAGGTTGACTGGCCTCAGGATATCTTGAACTTGAATCATTGATCTAAAAATAGATATTGATTCATCATTTATAGACTTAAATTTTGCATAAAGTGTGATATATAAATAGATATTCTGACATCTAATATTCGCTCAAATATTACGGAATGTTGCAAAGAAAATTAGGTATTTCATTGGAAATCGTGATAACTGTTATGTTCTCTGAAATTTGGCATCGAAAATTACTTATTGAACATAAATTCCAATTATTTTGATGTAGATCAAAAGTTGCGAATATACTTCAGTGAACATGACTTGTTTTCCTGAGAGTTTATTTCGTTATTATTATATCTTTGGTGTTTCTATTATTCAATAGGAAATCGTGTGTGAAAAGACACGGGTAGTGGCTTGTTGTAAATAATGACAAATGACCTACTAAAACCCGAAGTAAGTAGATCAGGACCGTAAAAGTAAATTCCTTTGTAGGTAAAGCCACCAAACTCGAATCCAATATTCCTATAAAGAAGAGGGAAAGTAGCAAATTTCAAGGTCAACCCATACAGCCTTTGTGTTGTCATATGGTGACAAAGAAACGAAAATCGAATTTCCAACCAAATTTCAGGAGAAAATCTGCTTAATCCCACCCTTGTTGAAGTTGGTGTAAAATATGTGTTTGTAATAAATAAAATATCACATCATCATTCTTATTGCAATACTGAAAAGATCACACAAGATCGGATTTTGTCGTCAAACCCCTATATAAGGATAGCGTTTTGTTGTTCTTGTTTAAGTTTAAATAAACACAAATCGATTGGTTTTGCTATGTGGTACTTTCTTAAAAAACAACATAATAAATACGTAAAATACCCACAAACTATTACTTTTATATGTCCCGATATAAAAGTAAAAAATTAGAATTTTAAATATATGTGTGATTTTCTTCCAGTTTTCTCCTAGCTCTATGATACATATTTCCTTACTTTCAGTAGTTCCCTTACAAACAAATTTTGTTCACTCTTGGTAATTTTTTAATATAATATCATATCGTTTTATTTATTATGTACATAATGAATACACTTAAAAGGATTTCGGAGATTTGCCGCGTTTATGAAGATAAATCGAGCAAAACGTTTCGATAACTGGAAACTGTCGTATCCTCCTACAAAATTCCAAAGTTTAAATATCGTTCCAAAACACCCATCATCAATAACTAAACAAGGTAGGAACACGCTACACCACGTGACATGTAACACATTCCATGGTAATTTCTTCAAAATGTTCTTTGAAGAGATATACAGACAGACAGTTGTACACAGATGCATTTTTATCTGTATCCTCCGGGAGAAAAATATTTTGTCAACCGATTATGTGATAGGCTTAAATGAACCTCAGCTAAACTCATTAGCTAGATAAGCATCATTATAGAACTCATTCTTTCATGTATACATGGAATTTCATATAATATATAGCGTATAAAAATTAAATATTCTTTGGAGTGTTTTTCTACATTATACGTGTTTGTTAGTTTTTTTTTCCAGAGCAGGCAGAAAATCCACTTAGTTTGTTTGAAAACAAATTTTAATCTGTTATTTTCCTGTTACCGTTGTCATTTATAGTTTCTAAATCAATTCGTGTTAAATATAAAGTACGGTCTGGCAGACAGTTAGGAAGGTCGCCATACATACAGAATTTATATTTTATCCACCTCTCGAGGGATGGACTGCACTAACGCTCATCCAACAGAGAATATCTTAAATTATTTTGAAGCCACTAATACTAAATCTGCCTCCTTATCTTCAGAAATCAACTAAAACTGAATATTTTATTATTATAAATGGTGCTTGTCAATAAAAATGTTATATTTTTTTACAAGATTTTGGAAATTTAATTTTATTTATTAATCTATTGTTATTATAAAATACGAAAAAGTGTTCGGGATACTTGAAGTATAAAATTTCAATCTTTTCGGGAGGAAAGTGTTCAGGCTTAAAAGTTTTCCTTTCTGAGTCCTATTCCCAAGGAAGATCTGCCAGCTAAGTTACAGGGTTTGTTATTTCTTTACCCTCAGTTTGCCTCAGTCGAGTTTTCAAAACATGAATTCAACTTTGCGAGTTGTTTTTGGAGTTTTGCTCGACTTTTGAAATTTTAATTTGTTTTGCTTTATTTTATCCCTCTGGGTATATATCACATATATCATACCCAAGAGCATAGCAGTATACTTCACTTTGGGGGAAAATATGAATCATAAAATAAAGGAAAGATTCATAGTAGAACAGAACGCTTCAGTAAAATATGAACGGTAATGCAGCAATAAAACCCATTAAATTATGGTGTGGTGCTATTAATTAATACAGCATAGGACTCTATCCATTTCATAAATATGTTCGTCACTTATATTGAAAGGCAATACAGAATATTATTTGCTACATTACACACTATATAATTTACAGTTAAATAACTATAACTATCTTGTTTGTTGTTACAATTCTTGTTAATATATGTAGTCTATAACAAGTAATGTGTCTATTACAACGCTACTACATTACTGTAATGTTAATGTTTAGCATTACTGAACAGTATGTACAATCATAAACAATAATGCTACGAGTATCTAACAAGATACGCTACGCAACTTGTATTACCAGGCTTTGATGAGGCCGCATGCAAAGTTTTAGTTTTAAAGCTAATTTAATTCTCGATATGTCCTCTAGTTAGTTGTATGAGCATAAAAACATGCAAAAATTAATTTGACATGAAAATGACACATTTATGCAGCATTTAAAGTCTACATATAAAATATTTCTCACAAATCTTGTCACATGTTACATGTAAATTTTTCATCATTACATTTGATTTCATATCAGTATTTAAATAATAAAATTCTACACACCAAGTCACTATGAAATTAATTTGAATGTGTAGTGACATTTAGCTAAAGGTGTTATATCACATGTTTGAAGCTCTTTTGAGTGTATTGAGTTTTTGTTTACAAATCTATTTATTGTTGTTTTCTCGTTGCCATCATAAACACTAATTTAAAAATGTTCCCTAACGCTCAGAAAAATCACACGGAGTGACATGTGTCATCAATCAACTCCATGTTCCCCATATGGAAATTAAGTACCGGGCTCAATTTCATGTCAGTTTGTTTTAGAGGTCGAAATGAATTTTTCCAGTCCTACGAGTGAGAGGCCTTGTTATAGCTTAGCTAATAATTCTGATATTGCAACGAAATTAAAATATTTTAATATAATAATAGTATAGTATAGTGTGTGTATCTATTTATAGTATTTATAGTATATATATATATATATATATATATATATATATACTATACATACGTATGTACTTAAATTAACAGTCCGAACAATATATATTATAAATCTCCACTAACGAGTAGAATTGAAATACAGTGTAAAACAGGTGAAAATTTTATATAACTGTCATATTTCTAATACTTTCATTACTGATTTCGCTGTTATATTTACTAAAGCCTTAAAAGATATTGAATTCAACATTCAAATTAGCTAATATTTACATCTGAATTAACAACATTCATCTTGAGGTATATTTCACCCAATTTAGGGGAAAAGTCAGTTCTCTATAGTTACATATTTTTCAAAAAAATTACAATACTTTTTTGTCTATACTTTTCTTGTCTCAGTTGCGAACTGAACGAAACGAAACATTTATTTTGAGTTCTTTAAAAACAGAAAAGAGTACATACAATGATAGAAAACGGTCCAAAAGAACTGTTGAATGTTGAAAAACAATTACTAAAAGCCATAAGTAGTAAGACTTCAATAATAACCGGAAAGCTTGCAATTCATCAAAATGAAGAGGTAGTACACTATCGACTAAACAATAATTACTACATTTATCTGGCAAAGTCACTACAATTTATCGCGTTCGTGTTGTTATACAGCACCAAAACGAACATCTCATCGTCACCAATTTTATCGGATGTGACAACATTGGACCATTTCATGACAATATAATATGTGTTCTACGTGAGTTAGTGCAGTGGAACAAAGAGGTTTTCCCAATCTGTAATTTAATAAGTTTGAACAATTATTTATTTCATAGAAAAAAATGAAGTTTGTTGTATCAGCAGTACAATTTCCTAATTATTGAGCGTTAGCGAAGCCTAAGACTCTAGAAGGCACAACATTTTCATTTCTGTCTGTCTGTCCGCCAAGAACACTGACCTACTGATGTTTTTGGTTCATTTAACTCCTTTGAATGCGGCTTAGAGTTAATAAAAATTATTGCATTGTTCTTATGGTTAACCATCATGGTAACGAAAAAACAGAAAAATACGTAATTTGTAATTAAAATGAATGAAACACGTGATATAGTAACACATGTAGTGTAATATTAGCATGTGATGTAGAGTACTTCTACCCGGCAGACTCATAAAGTGTACTACATGTACTACCTACAACCCATATTCACTTTAAGATTGTACTGAAATTAAAGAGCTTAGAAAAAACCTAAGGAAGAAGCAAAACCTAAGTAAAAAAAGGAAAATGTGCCTTAATGACAAGTATGTTTTTAAAATACTCTCTGGATTTTTTGAACCAACCAAGCCTATGATCTCTGATTAGTGAGTATTTCATTTAAACAAAAGTGACAATTCAGACCAAAACTACAGAAAGATATCACAAAGAAAGAACTAACTTCTCTGCAAACTGAGGAACAACTCAGCAAGTACACACACTGGAGGGTTTTCCCTCTTCATACTTACATCATCACTTTTGTTCTCCAGCAGGAATATTGCTTTCTGATGTTTGCTCAAACCTTGAGCTTTTATTTAAGTTATGAGATAGAAAGAACTAACTTCTCTGCAAACTGAGGAACAACTCAGCAAGCACACACACTGAAGGGATGATTTCGTGTAGATCTGTGTATTAATTTGAACTACATACGTAAAGTTTCATATTTTTAACTTAATCAGCAAATGGTTTATACTTCCACAGGATTTTCTCACGCAACTTCCTAATCTTGTGATAGTTATTTCTGCTAATTTTATCGTATTTATTACTCAATAAGTCGCATACATGCCTCATCAGTACAGCTTATAATCTTTTCACTCTCCACACAGATAAGATCCTTCTGAGGAAAGGTCTATCAAATTAGAATAATTTAAAATAGGCGGGGTATAGAAATACGCAACCCCCGCAACCCCCGCAATCTAATATTATTTTATAATTGTGCATGTTTCTAAATAATTTATTTTTGTAAGATAAAATTGAGTGAATTATATACAAAACCATACATTTTAATAATAAACTACCTTTTCAAATGCAATAATATATATAGCATATTATAAACGATCATAAGTTTTTCACGTAGTGCAATAAATTATTATGTACAGAAAGGTATTTTCTACTTATTACTTAATCTATTTAAATTTTATTCTACTTAATTTTTTACACATTTTTATTTTTTACTGAAAAGCAACAAATATCCACATGTGACATTTTGTGACCTTTTGATGGACATTTTTAATTTTATGCTATCATATAAGAGTATTTTAAACAGCAGTAAGAACATAATTTTATTAAATATGTCTTAATTTATCTAATTAGTAAAATCAGAACTATTGGAATTAACTATATGTACAAGTTTATATTCTATTACTTTATAAACTTTAAGTCATGCACTAATACAATAGTAGACAGTTATTCAGCAAAAATATCATAAATATAAACTATATGTACCACACATGTGCATTGTTTATTCCCTGTTTTACATAGAGACAGATTAGACTAAGCTTTTTATAGAGCATTTCCATTTTTATAGCTATTTATACATTGCCAATTGCCTCAATGAAGGGCGAAGTATGCGATTGATTTTTTATGTATTAGAATTGTTTAACGTTGTTTAGGTACTCGTATAATCGTTACTTTTTTGTATTTTTATAAGTAACAGAGTTCTAAATAATTGAAAACAATTCCACCTCAATGGTATAAACCACGTACATTGCATCAAGCCATAGTTAAATGTATCCGTAATAAAAATGACTTTATTATTTGTGTTTGTAAGGAAATTATTTGTTACAGTATTACTTCAAACCATTGCGTTAAGACACTATAAGTTTCCCGTACCAGTAATATGGAACTGTTATTACTATGCACTCAATGCAGTTATTTTAAAGTAATGGGCCACTTTTAACGGCTATATTATGGAATGGCGATGGGTTCTCCACTATCTCCTATTTTCGCCTATATATTTATGGAGGAGTTTGAACATAGAGCCTTGGCTTTAGCTTAAGTCCAAACAAAAATATTAGTTGTAGGTATGTATATGATATATTGGTTGTTTTTCCTCATGGAGACGCTAAATTAAATAAAATTTTGTATAACAATAATATTATTTCTCCTTCCATCCTCTTTTCAATGTATGTAAAGCAAAACAAGCTTCCTTAGCCAATAACCTGAAGAAAGTACTGGGCAAACGTACCTTAAAGAGCAAAAACGTTAGGATGCCCAGCTGCTACTTTCAAGGTGGAGCGATAGTGTTTGACTGTGTCAGCACAGAAACCAAGGAGTGGCTGAAGAAGCAGATCCAGAAATTAAGCTGGAAATGGGCCAAGCCAAAAGCCTGGTCAAGTTTCCTTTAATATTTCAACCTTTATTCCAAAATACGTTGATGTGAACAGCAAGCAATAGCTGTTTGAAGCCCTCAAATCCAGACTGACCTTGAAATAAATCAATGGACTATTGTTGGAGAGAAAAACCAGCACTTACTGCTAAATCCTGGTCCTACACGTTGACGAAGACGTCCTGAATACGATGAAGGCTCTAGCGATGAACCCATTTCTGGACAGCGATATAATCCTTCAAGCTGCATAATCCAGTTAAACCTCACAGTAAAGCAGCTACCGCAATGCTCTACCAACAAATCATGGCTGACAACGTTGTACCGTTGGACGATAACACATGAGGGTGGTGACTTATGAGGTCGTAGTAATAAAATACTAGAAATGCAAAGTTTACTTATAAGTTCAGTTTAATTACGAAAACTTACAAGCACCACTTTTAGATGGTGAAGGAAAAGTATGTAATGCCACGTTGCTGCCAATTAGAACGCAAGAACTAAAAACGAATTTCTACAAAATTCAAAATTCAACATTTCGACATACATACAAATGACAGACAATTTTTCATATTTGCTTCCCTCATTACAAAGAGATCAGGATCAACTTTGTCTCATTTCTATATACTAAGTCTACCTACAAATTTGTTTTCTATATTTTATTTCCATTCCAACATTCGATTAGGATTCACCAAACAAAGAACTTCCCTCGGTTTTATGTTATATTTTAAATTTGGCAGCAAGTGGTTTCTTAAGCTAGGGATGCTACAATTTTTTTTATATAGAACATGTCTTATTTTAACTTTAAATCCAATACAATATGAACCTTTTTACATTCAAAATACTTTCAGTGAATTGTACAATAATAGTTATTTAATCATTACAATTGAATTTAAAATAACATGAATCTCCATTAAGATCTAAAATTAATTTGCTATTAGTTATAAATGGGTTTCCTAATACAATGTCCCACTTTAAATTATCCACTACAATAAGTTTTACTTTCCAACAAAATTTAGAAATTGTTATCTTAGCATAACAGTAACCAAAACATTTTATTTCAGTGTTATTTGCAGCAAACATTCTATCATCTGATTTCATTAATATTAGAAACATTTTATTCAACAATAGGCTATCATAACATTCTTTACCAATTATATCTCATGTAGCTCCAGTATCTAATAAGCAGTTTGTTTTTACATTTTTACACACTATAGCTTCCATTAAAGGCATATTGTTACACTGTTTAACATTTAGTCTTAAATTAGGTTTTCTATAGTTTAATTTACTCCAATTTTTTAATTACCTTACCATAGACTCTCATAAAATAGTGTTTTTCTATTCTTACTGCCTTACTATTTATAAAATTATTATTCTTAGTCTTCTGAAACCGGGGAGGGATATTTTTTGGTGTTGTGTGTAATACCACTCCCCTACCAACTAGTTCTTTGACTTCCTAAAACAATTTTTTGCTAAATGACCAGGCCTATTACAATTGAAACACAACTTTGGGTTTTTGACAGTAGGCCTACTTTTTCTAAGTTCAAAATGTGGTGGATACATGTTTGTTAACATATGACTTACTTAAATTGTCCCTTAAGTTATCATTTAAAGTTATATTGTTACTAGCTATACACAATTTTTCCAAATCTGTAAAACAAATGGGATTGTTTTCAAAAATTAACTTATTTCTATCTGTAGGCTTAATACCTCTTTTTATACAAGTTACCAAGTCCTGTTCACTTATGTTACACAATAAAACTTGACTGAGCTCTTTGATATGATAGATATATTCATACAGTGGCTCATCAAACCTTTGTGGCCTATAAACTAAATCTAGTCCTAAGTCTTTTAATTAGGCCTACAGGGATTAAAAGAACTAATTAATTCCCTGTGTAGATAGTTGACATTTGGCATGACAGACTTACACTTTATTATTTTGGCTAAAAGTGGACCTTTTGCATAACATGGTAACAATGATAAAATTTCATTTTCTGTTAGGCTAGTTTCACATTTTAAATTTTAACAAAGCTTTCAAAAAGTGTATAAGCTCAGGTACTATTAAACCATTTGTTACTGTAAAGTTTTGTAAATAATGTTCTACAGGGTTGTTTAACTTATTAAACATATTTAAACTAGACATAGGTTGACTAATACAATCATTGTTTGCATTATAAATAGGCATTAAAGGCGAGGTGGGGGTACTGGCAGTAGGCTGTGATATAGTTGGTGGTTGTACAGAAATAGAGCCTATTTTTATTCTTTCACTGCCTGTTCCCATAGCCTCATCTTGTTTCCAATGATCTATTTAAATTGGCTTCTAACACTTTAAGTTGCTCTTGGTTCACTTTAGGTAGCAAGTTTTTAGCTAACTGTTGTTCAACATTTACTAGCCTACACTTTAAAGCTGACAATTTTTCACTATGTACAGTACTTAGTTCTAGCTTGTTGTATAAAAAATAAGTAGTTCATTAAATGTTTAAATTTTTCTTGAAATTTGGTAATTTATAAAGGTGAACTATCACTGTTCAATTCACTGCACCCATGTTCTAATAAAATCACTTTTTCACTGAGAAGTTGTACTTCCTGATTGTGGTCTATTTTTAATAGGCTACAAGCAGTAGGTAAAATATTGTTTCTCAAACACTGTCTTAAGGAATTTCTAAGTTCATTCACTGTACTTTCACTATTGAATTTAACACCTCTAGATATCAGTTCGAATACTAACTCATCTTTAGACAAATATTCTATTTTAATGGCAGGAATTCTGGCGTTTTCACTCAGTTTCACCCAGTTGATGGCAGAGTAGGCACATCAATAGCAGATTGGCGCAATAAATATGTGTACCGTTGGACGATAACACATGAGGGTGGTGACTTCTGAGGTCGTAGTAATAAATACTAGAAACGGAAAATTTACTTATAAGTCAGTTTAATTACGAAAAATTACAAGCACCACTTTTAGATGGTGAAGGAAAAGTATGTAATGCCACGTTGCTGCCAATTAGAACGCAAGAACTAAAAACGAATATCTTCTAAGTGTGCCTAAAATATCCAATGTTCTCTGGAATTATGCCTACGATGTTCTACTTTATAAAACAATAAGATTTCATTTCCCTTCGCAATATGTAGACTCACAACCCGGGTGTCGGCGTCCATGGCACGAGCCATTGAAGCTGCAGTCTAAGAACGGTTATTTCTAGAAGGGGAGTAGAAGTTGGGAAAACTGGTAGCCATCTACTCAAACAACACATGAGATACATCAGGTACGTGAGCTACGTGAACTACGTGAACTCGCGGACAAGGCGCGCGAGGTCTGATCGGTCACGTAGTTGGGCTGCTACCAAGGGTTAGAAGAAAATATTCATACGCGTGCCAATTAGGTAGTTACTCCGCCCAATAATTTAGTTCCGGAACATTGGATAAAAATAATATTAAATTATACTAGCTGAATAGGTTGTATAATTTACATTATATGAAATATAATTAACTAATTAACGGTACAACGTAGACGTGGTCCTAACGCAAATTCCGTGCACCTATGGAGATGAGCACCGCTAATGGTAGGTTGATTTATGATTCTGGCAGTAACAACCCTAGAACATGTACATATGTCAGTAACAAAATCAAATCAAGGAATGGAAACCTTGATAAAAACCCTTCACAGAACATATAATACATCTAAACGTGCAAACTGCGATAGGCACTCGATTCAGAGTATAATATAGAGTAAGAGGAGGTAAAAGAAATTCATGGATAGTATTCTTTTAGAGTATTGATAAGGTATCTGAATGATCAAAACTTCATGAATTCCTAGCTCAATGCACTATAAATGTTGTGGGTACTATACTTAGTGAATATGGGACTTATCCTGATGAGACACATTTTTTACTGAACACAAACTTCCCAGCATCTTTCCAGACCAGTGAAAAGTTACTAGTGAATATCAGCGAGAACCTAGAGAGAGCTCGTCTAACTAGGTCAGGAACTGTTCAAAGACTGTCAACTACTCAGGGATAAGATGGGCTCTTCAGGCCTGAGTTTATTTAAATTTCCTGCTATCTTGCAGCACAGGAGTCATATCTTAGAGGACCTCTAGGGGATTTTTATCCCGATGCCAGATAAACCGTCGTATGATGCAAAGGTTTACAGACACATAAGCTTAATATTTTCCTTCCTCAATATCACGGAGAAAATTCTAGATAGGCATTTCAGGGACACAGTACTCTAAAATTGTCCCTTACATTCAAAGCAACATGCTTGTTAGAAAGGTAAATCTTGTGAAAGAGCCCTACATTGTTTGTATTGCAAGATTGATCAAGTTATTGGACAAAAGTAAATAACTCTAGCAGTATTCCTGGATATAGAAGGAGCTTTTTATAACACGAATACTCACTTACATTTAGATTACTTTCAGGATACTGAGAAAACCGTTGTTAGGTGGATAAAGAAAATGCTTAGCAGCAGAAGAGCACAGGCAGCAAAGAGATTTCAAAATGCAGCATGTACTGTCACCAAGCCTGTGGAACATAATTGTGGATGACATATTCTGGACTCTGAATGAACAGGGCATGTATGCTCAGGGCTATACAGACGATGATGTCATCCTATTACGCGTACGCATATAGGCACGTCCTTTTAAATTATGCGGAGAACACTTTAAATTGTGAAGCGATGGTGTGACGAAGAAAGACAGCAGTCAATCCTTCGAAGGCAGTCATGATAACATTTAAAAATAAGAGGAAGCTAGAAATTACGCGGCCAGTTCTATGTAGGGAGCAGTTACAGGTATGCTAACTTACAAGTGTTCGGGCCGGACAATAGCCAGCTTCTCTACGGCATAGCTTTACGGCAAGGTTTTCGGGTGTCTTCTAGGTAACACCTCCATCAAGCCCCTTCCTTCTTTTTCCCTTCCATTTGCTTGATCTTCAGATGTAAGCCGCGTACACGTACTCTTCACACCTGCATAGCGTGAGATTTGCTGTTTTTGTTTATTGGCTGATTCGGAGGAAGTTTTTCCTTGCGCTGGGACTACAACATCCAATTTTCCCTTTGAGAAACCTTTTGTGTGTTGTTTGTTTTTATTAAAGCTCGACTTTTCTCTTTCCCCTCGATCTGCCTTTTCTTCCGCGGGATTATCGGGTCACCTCTTCTATTCTATCCTCTGCTGTTGACTTCTAGAGAGCATCTTATTTTTTTGCTCTTCCAGCCGAACTTCGCCTTCTGAGGAGATAAGTTTGTCTTTTTCCATTGAAGAAGTTAAGTAATACATAACGCTTGAACTACGGATTAGCTTTTATTTTTGTTTTATTTTTTTGCTGGACCGAACGAAGAGGGGGAAAAGATTTTTAACCCTGGTCACAAGGGAAGGCGGCTTCCTCATCTTGCCCTGCCTCCCCCTTAGATGTTTCAGAGAAGACGAGGAGGGTACGTCACCCATGATCCCATCTGGGAAAGTGGCTGATGCCGATGAGGATGCCAGTTCCTCATGGAAATTCCACCTATTTAGCCACAATTTGGTTTCTACCGTGAAGATTGCCATTTACATTGGCGCATAATCAGTTCTATGTGGTAGGTCTGTGAGTGCTGACCTATAACGACCAGTATTACGTATTTCAGTTATAATTAATGTTATTAATAATGTAGTTACTACACAATATGGTTGTTACGATTATGCTTGACTTATGGTTTCACAACGCTCTGGTATGATATTTTTGTGTTAACCTAGATTGTAATTTTGTGTCAGATTTTTAATTACCGTACCTTAGGAATAGATCAGATTGCAAAACTAACTTTTAAGCTCGAAACGCAGTGTCAGTGATGTTTTGTATCACGACAAGATGGAAAATGTCCGAAAAATCCCCGTTTTTTTCATAGTTGTGTACTGATTCTCAGTATGGGGCGACGAACGAGTAGTATAGTTCGTTGGGGGCGACGCGACGATTTGCTTCGTTCCGGTTGTTTACATACATTTCGTTCTCCGGCGTTCGGTTATTTGGCATGTTTTTGAGTTGTATTCTGTGCCGTAGCGTAAATACGTGTTAATTTTAATAATGAAGGTAAAAGGTTCAGGAAGATAGACTAAAAGTATTATTGATTTGTAAAGATGGCGTAATTATTGAATGATATGTATTAACCCATAACTAGTTATTCTTGCAATACAATTGGCAACACCACGCTGTATCCAGATTTGCAATGATATTTCTCGTCTAATATTCCTATTAATGGTGCTTAAATTTGGTAAAAATTTTGTACTTGAAAATGTTGGTAAGTTGTAGCTCATAAATGAGTTATTTGAAAAGAAAAATTCCAAAAATATGCATGGCATTTTGTATGAAATGTTACTGGTCAATGCTGAAACCCTGGGATTGCTCAGTCAGATCTCACCCTGCAGGCTATATATCTCCAGGACGATGGAGCTAAATACACTGGTGGTTTTTGTAACTACCATCCTGAAATTGTAATTAAAATATGATTAGTTTACCTCAAACTCAAGCAGGTGTTTTACGGAATATGGAAAGCATGATGTCGTAAGTAACTCAAGTTGGAATAAACGATACTTTCACTATACCTAATTTTTATTGTTATTGTGTTTGTACAGAGTACGTTTCCTTATCTACGTAGTGATTTGGAAAAGTAAATGTTCTACTGTCTAATATATAAAATAAAACTAGTCTCTAGTTCAGAACATACGTTTATTACTAAAGACTACTAAATATATGGATTATGTGATGTATTACATTTCACGCATTTCGAGAAAACGTTGGAAGTTATGTAGAAAAAATTTTAGGTAAGTATGACTGTATATATTTAAAAGACGGAAAAATGTTGTATATTACATAGAATGAATGAAGTAATAATTATGGTGGATATTCTTTAAAGGAACTCTGTTTGGGAAACAAAGAAAGACTAATGATAGTGTTTAGTTAAAAAATTGCTTCAAATCTATTTCCACCGATTTCAGGATCAACAGATTTTGGGATCAGTCTTTGTTTTCTAAAAAAAACCATATGATGTCCCTGTACATAGTGGGACATGCTTTGAGATAATTGATTTATCATGTTTTGACTTCTGATTTGGTCTTTACAATAATTCAAAGTTAAACTAAATGATATATACCTGTATATTTAAATGTAGTAACAATTAATTATTGTAACAAATACTGTAACTTTATTGTTTCTTAACTATTTATAAAACATACTTCATTACAAAACCTTAAATTATAATTTAGTTTGATCTATATTAACTCTATTACTGGGATGATAATTACTTAGTTTCAGTTAAAGTTAAAATTGCGAGAGTTTCGATCCTTGAATATAAAAAATATACCACCAACCAACGACGTTACAGCTCACGTTTTTATGTGCAATGTAAATAATTCAAATCTTTCTTAAGAAACATTTTGATGTGTTGAAAGAATACTGTTTATAAAAACAATAATCATTAAATGGTCAGTATAACAGTGACGTTATAGCATTTATTAAAACATGAAAAATTAAAATATTAGTTAAATATTTAATTAGAAAACATATTTTCTATTAATGTAAGTATTTATAATACAGTGTAAAATAGAATAAAATATTAAAAATGTTGTTATAAGGGCTAGATTAGTCGCTAGTTTCAATAACTATTGTGTTGAATCATTTATTAAATTTATCAAAATAATTAGTTGTGTAACATATTTTATCCCTCTTTTCATTTTATTAATAAGATTTTTAATGTATGCAGTTGAATTGTAATCTATTAATCTTCCTGACAAGTGTTAAAGTAAAGTTTTAAATGTTAAAAGCTGTTCATTGAAAAAATAATTAATGAGGTACAACCTATTTTGAAGGCAGGGAATCCTTAACAGAGGGAAAGTCTCTTTGGAAAACAAAGTAAGACTAATGACTAAAATCAGTCCACAAAGTCCTGTCTGTTTTAAGAAGGATTTTAAAATCCAATAAACCACAAAACTGCCAAATATAGGCCTTAGTGATGTATCCGGTTAGAGCGGTATTAGCGTTTGATATCTTTGGAGATGAATGGTTAAAACGTGATTTATTTAGTAATAAGTAATGCAGTAACCCTAATCAGAATTGCGATTGAATTAGAGCAGGTTTTATTATCAAACGAATAAATATTGTGCTTTTGCATAAAATAGAGTTTTTGTGCTTAAAAGAGAAGGACTATTGCAAAACTATTGGTCTATTATGAAACGAGTTAATATTATTTTGATAAGACTAACCGTGAATGTCTGATGATTCCCTTATCACCATTTTAGTTTTTATGTTAAAATTCCTTCGTTGTTGGCTAAGTTAAGCGCCAGTTGTACAGGCGGATATCTTGGTGGTACCTCCGAAAGAGCAATGTAAACTTTATGCAGTTTTACGGCACTTCTTTTAGTTTGAGAACTATATTACTCATTTAAGGTATATTTTAATCAGAAAACAATTCATACTAATAATTATAAAGCAATTTTAGCCTATCTCCCATTCCAACATGTACAAAAATTAGCGTGTCTGACTGATTTTAATATTTATCCAATTGAATAAAAACAAGTCTATGTGCTTAAAAAATGCAGATTGGATAGTGAAACACAGAATAATAAAATATCATTTACTTGATTTACTTATAACTCATATACATAGACAATTTTATTTATTTGATAGTACTTTCTTTAGGAGACCTTTTTCTGAGATACTTTAATAGGCGGCCTACACTCGTTGTTCGATCGTAAAAGGTAAGAGTCATAATATATCAACAAGAAAAATAATACATTACAATTTTTAACACACATAAATTTAACAATAACATTACAAAATAACAAATCCAAATATGACCTAGACCTAAACATCTGAAATACGTTAAAATATTAATAAGATTGCGTGGATAGCAGTTAGCAACCGCTTTTTGAAGGTATTAGCCAATCCCACATGTATTTCTAGAAATTGATCACATATTTTCCTCATATTCATCGTCATTTTTAAATTCTCTACACAAATTAGTTACTTCTTGCTCACATTGAAAATGACTGTAACTAATATAGGATAAATAAAGGAATAATATGTTTTGCTCAATAAATTGTAATGTTAAATAATTCATTCGGATAAAAACAATAAAATCATTCGATATCAACAACCGAATGAAGAGTGTAGCGCTGGCTCGTTAGATGGTATCGAAACTTCCTGGAACACGGATATAACACAGAGTCGAGACCATCTCTCGAAGTTGTTAAAGTTTAAATCTCCTTCAGAGTCTAATGAAGTGTCAAAGTTTTAAGGAATTGTGGTAGACCAGAGCTATGTTACTGTAAATATGTACAAGTCGAGTGAGCTGGTCTAGATACATTTGTATTACATTAGAAAATCTGGATTCATAACGTATTGTAAGGTTATAAATGACCTATACAAACAGTTAGTTCTCTGTTTGAAGGTTATTATGTATTAGGCAGTTATGTAATTTAGGGTAATTATGTATTAGGTTAGTTATTACCTGAAGAAGAGATCAGATTGCAGATCTCGAAACGTAGTGTTACTGATTTCTTGTTTCACTGAACGATGGCGAATGTGTTTCCTTCAGTTAATTCTCCTTAAATTACATAAAGTTAAACTAAAAATTCTTCCTTTCGATTATAGGCAGATATGTGAATTTCAAATGTGACTGTTATCTCGAAATGTAAACCTGAAGATGTTAAGATGTTTAATTTTCACAACGCTGATGGGAAAATAACTTTCAATGCTAACATTTTAATATGCACTCAATACTTTAAAATGTTTACAAATTTCATCATTAAATTAGAACAAGCATCGTAATATGAATGGCATGTTCGAATAATAAATTGTTCACTTAGTTACAATAAATTCAAAATTTATATTTGAAACATAATCTTAGTATAACAAACAATTGTATGCATCGATTATTTTAACAGCTATTTTGAAGCCATAGGAGACATAGAAAAAGTGAAATTACAAATATTGGTTTTTAAATTGCCTGCTGATTTTATAAAAAGTGTCAACTTTTGTTTAAGTCACAAAAATAGTGTGCCAGCTATCTTGAAACCTTTACTTTCTTAATACTGTCAAACTAAAATAAATTATCCAATCGTGGTGCAAATGTTGTCTCTGCACCAAGTTTTATATGAATTTATAAAGAATTCAGACAGTTATCGGGTTCAAAATTATTTCACAAATGTTGTTATATACCACTCAAAACTTTGGACGGTTGCTATCTAGACATATTAAGGTATTAAAATAACACATAAGAACAAACATACTTGAAATGCTTTAAGACGTTCTAAAACTATTTTTTGGATTGGTATATGATGCATAATAACTTATAAATAGACATATCATCTGTAAGCTCTGAGTTCCAGCCAACTTGAAACATTAGGAGATATAGAAACAAATTTTATAATTGCCTAGTATTTTATTAAAATATGTCTTTTTTAGTTTATAATGGAAAATAGTCGAGTAAAAAATTTTACATAAGCACGGATAACCAAATTCTTAAATACTTTCTTATCAAGTTTCATCTGAAGCTATTAAAAATTACGCCAGTTATCGTGTTCCTAGGCGTTATATTTCCCTAGTAAATATGTACGAGTATATGAGGTTAAGATTGAAAAATTAGAAAAAAATTCAGAAATTATGTATGAGGTTAATTCTAACAGGCATATTTTTATTCCATCAACTTAAAATTAAGCGTATATTTAATATTTATAAGAAAAATATTGGAAAATATTCATAACTGTTTATTTTAAATTCGGTTATTACATAGTTGATTTATTATTGCCCCTTTTTGGAATTCATGGAATTATGGTATATATCAATTTCATTTTATGGAATTTAAGATGACAGTTTAGAGTTTAAGCTACAAAAATATGGTCGTTTAAATTGAAATGTTCACGTTAAAATAGAATCGAGACATTTAGTTTGTAATTTTACAATGAAAACGGTACTTACAAACTGCTAATTTAACAAGAGTATATGAAGGAAGTAATAAAAAACGTGTATTATACGTTATTAACTTGGTTGCAAATACTATTACTTTATTGTTGTAAATTATATTATGAAAATGCTACGTCATAAGGCACATGCAATGATAAATATTAATGTCTACAATACACTAAATCTGCATATCACAATGTGAAAATAATGGTCTCACCAGAAAATATCAAGTACAGTGGCATGAAGTAGAAAACAGAGTCTATACTGAACTAGAGAAAGTTTGGCAACAGCCAGTAGTAATCATTATTTTTGTTATTAACCTCCATAACGCGTGATCAACTAAAATTAATGAGAAATGAATGACGTGTAATTCTAGCTAGATAATAAAGAGGATTTAAATGAAACGAGTTAACGTCGGTAAAAGTTGTTAGTGCTTCTAGTATTTTGCTTCAAAGCGTCATGATAAAATGTGTGATCATAGAAAATAATCGTTATGTACTGTATTATTACAATACTTTTATAAAAGCTATATCATATTCTTTATTATTGTATTTTTTGTATGCAAAACGAAAACACCATAGCCACCAAAGAAGACAATTGTTAAGTAACGTATTATTATGTTCATATTTTTTATTTTGATTTTAATAAATGATTACAATAATCAATTCTGAGTAATAACAGGCCCATAATAATATTTTTTTAGTATTTTCAACTATAGACACATTACTATACAGTGAAATAATTTTAAAGCAAATATAACGTGTTATATATAATAAAAACATTAGTACCACTTTAGGCTTTTTCGTTCTATTTTTTATTAATATATTTGGTTATGTTCAACCAATTATTTTGCACTTAATTTTTACTGGTTAATTCTTATAATTTAAGTGCTCTACAACATTCTGAGTATTTGATGTTTAATTTGATTACTTGATTGATTATTTAATAGTTTTCTGTGTATATAACATTTACATAATAATCTACTGAGTGAATGTATAAAAAAGCGTATAAAACAAGTGTTTTTACCATTGTGCTACGTCAATATTAGTAAGGTAGGTCATACGGTATAATTCTACAATTCATAAAATAGATAATCTATTATAGCTGCAATATTTCAAGAGATTATATATATATATATATATATACATTTCAAGAGTATTAAAACCGCATGTGACATTATTGGTAATGTGAGAAATTACACTAATTCGTGTAAAAATAAACATAGAAACCATATTTAATATTTTTAACTAAATGAATATCAGAATACGTTACCGATGTAGTCGACAAGTGTTTTCAAAAATTAAAGAAGTAATACACAAACATTGAAAAATACATCAAGCATTAGTAACTGAGTGCTCTGCGCTAGTCTGCTGTGGATATTTGTACTAAAATTTATTTTACAATCCTAGAGATCGCGTTGTAGAAACACCATTCACCGTTTCCCAAGGGACAGCCTCCAGACCCAACAGCAATGTTTATAAAAGCTGTTAGTGGCTGGAGCAGAACTGCGTTTTTACAGTTAAAACCATTTCTTGTGGTTCTTTATTGAACTAAAGTATTATTCAAACTTGCATGAAGATTATTTTACAACTATTCCCTATAAAATTAATCACGATAACTACAAACTGATTGTTCATTCAACCATGATTGGAACTAAAACTGTTTTTAGTCACAGATGAACACTTCTCTTGAAACAAAATATGCAATTATATAAACAAAACGAAGAACTGAAGATTTTGCGTAGTGTTTTTCCATTTAAACCAATCGGTCTTTCGTACACAAGGTAAACATATGTTAGTGTTAAATATTTTTAGAGTGAAACTATCGAGCATAAGTAAAACATTTTAATTTTATTTCCTCACCTATACAATTTTACATTCACAGAAAATGTTATTGTTTTAATACATCGTGTTCGGTTTCAGTATAACTTAGTTTCTACTAAGACTTTGTATAGTCTATACAATTTTGATAAATTAATGTATTATCTGCCAAAAAAACCTTTTTGGTATTTATTATCCTCTACCGATCTTCCTCTATTAGACATACTGTAAGGAAGTCCATCGGCTTGTGTAACGTGTAACTCATTTTACAAAATATTTTAAAGTTTACTTTGCCAAATTTGTTGTGAATAAAATTATTACAATTATCTTTCCTCTATTTCTATGCAAAAGTTTTTTGGATTTAAAATGTGTTTCAAAAGTGGAATAATGTTGATAAATCCTTGTAAAACGAGGTGTTATAAAAAATTATTTATTTCACTATAAAATGTTCATTAATCAAAGGTGTTTGTGTGAGGTAAATAAAATTTCCATTTTTACCAATAATACTTGGAAGATTTCTTAAAACAATTGGTTACACAAATTAATAATTACTCTGTATATTTAGTATGTTATTTTAACACCTTTAGCCAGTAGCTACATCTTTTTTAATACCGAGTTAACACAAATATAAAAAACGAGTATAAAGTAAGCATTTTTATACTTTCATAATTATTGTTGTAATTTGTTTTATATGGAAAAGTCTACTCTAAGTCCTTGTATACAATACTATTCTTAAATATTTAAGTTTATTTCTTAATTTATAAACTTAATAATATCAGTCATTTTACCCAATATTACTTTTACATTATTACAGAAGTTAATTAGCGTGCGTGACCATTAGCAATCATGGATCACAATATCAACATGAAATTCGTGTTGCCACTCAAGGACACCAGTGTGAGAGTAAGAAGTTCATTTATGGAGTCAAGTATCAAGATTTAAATCTTTTTCTACAGTATTATTTCATAAAATAATTTTTAAAATTATAGTTTAATTATTATTTACAATTATAAAACATTAATATGTACTTTGTTGACAGAAAAATTCATTCCATAGCATTTAATACAGCTAATATTTATTGATCTTGACTATCAAATAAAATAAAGCAAAATACAGGTGTTTTTGGAAACAAACTAATACTCTGAAACAGTCAAACAGGAAATTCTAGGAATGTGTACCATTTAAACAGAGAAATCTTAATGAAAAATTTTACTGCTTAATATTCCTTCCAACGCGTGCCAATATGTTGATGGTTATTACATGGTCAATTATTACATAGCAACAAGAATAAATGCATTTTATGGCATTCCTCAAAGCTAAAACCTGCCTCTAGAAAGTGAAATGTAGATTTTGATTAAATACATAATTGAAAATGTGTTTGAACAGGAATCAAACACACTTCAATAGGAGTTCGGAACAAAGTATTGACGTAACTTCGAGAGTGAATGGCTTTAGAGATCCGCCAGTGAACCATGATTTGCCCTTTGATTGTTATTGTGTTTGTTTGATTTGTGTACGTCACGCTGTGGAGCTTCGAAGCATGATATTATTATTGATGATGGGAAGCGAGTACTATTATTGAAATTATGTAGGCATATTATATTTGTACATTTTAATGCGTTTCTGGTCAAATTTGTTGCCTTGTATTTTTTATAGTAACTAATTACAGGAATAAAAAACAAAGAAAAAATGAGGAGCTGTCGCCCGTTTTCCAAGTTAAGTCGTGAAGACTTATAGTTTTCGTCTTCGTTGATTTAGTTATACAGTTATGGCATCCGATCCTTTTTAAAGTTACAGGAAAACAACCAATGTGCATTTATAATGGAGTTAACACAAAAGAAGAAAATTAAAATTATCGTGCATTTGTGGAATGAACTATTGACAAATAGTTGCTAACGTAAGTAAACAGTGATAATTTGTAAAAATCAAAACTAAAGTATTACTCGTTCAACCACATCATTAAAAGTACAATGGATAGCTTCAAAATTAAAATAATAATTATTATTAATTGATTGTTAATAAACAGTAAATAAAACGCGTAGAGATAACCCTATGCACTTTTTTACTATTTGAAATAGTATATACAGATTATTAGTTACCCAAGCAATCAATAATAAATTCAACTACAGAGGTTTGTTGATTTTGTTGTTATGTAAAACAGGTTCTCCCTCAGTTTCCAAAGTCACTTTAGAGTGCATGGAATATTGACTCTATAAGTCACTATAGAGTGCAATGGGACCACCCATTATGTAAAAAAAAATCAAAAATAGTTGTAGCATAACATATTATGTATCGAATTCTTCTACACGAAAA